>NC_090804.1:20898685-21148685 GCF_036512215.1 Solanum lycopersicum | reverse complement strand
TCTTCTTCTTTAAACTTGTTTTTGGGATTTCATATTTTCTTAAGATCGGAAAATATACGTTAGATGGGCTTCAATTCATCTAATTCAGACATTCGTCATTTTCATTTTCGGTCTAGTGATTTTTCATGTGCTTTCTCGTGCACAAATTGATCGAATGGAATGGTGACTCTTAATTTGTGAAAATATTGGAGCCGATAAAGAAAGCAAGTAAGCAAGAAATTTTCACTTTGTTTGAATACAACCGGGGATGAAGAGATGGTTCTAAACGAGGATGGACATGAATCTGATACCATGTAAAGAAATGACACGATTGCCCTAACTCATTCTAAAAGCTAGTTCGTGAGAAGAGGATTGACTAAGTTGATACAATGAGACCAATAGTTTATTTCCCAACCAATATGTGACTTTTACCTACTCTAATAAAAACAAGCTGCAAAATTGGTCTGAGTACAAGGAATGTTGTAAAGTGATGGCAACAGATGACACAAAATTACCAAAAGATCACATTGATAAGACTATTATCCCTCCAAATAGTTCTGTTGATCTAATTTTGCATCAAAAATATTTATCATGTCCTAGGTATGGAGAAAAATCTTCTTTCAGTGGCATAGTTGACATCTTCAGGCAATTATGTTCTATTTAGTCCGGCATGATGTAAGAATTTACAATGATCTTGTTGTTGAAAAAGAGACGGTTATGAAGGGGAAAGTTTAAACTATGTACACATAATATCGACAGAAACCACATATATAGACAAGACAAGGAAGAATGATACGGTGAACTTATGACACATGTAGTTGAGTCACGTTAGCTACTCCAAACTTAGAATCATGATGTAAAAGTCAATCTTCAAGGTTTCCCTAATTTTCAGACACGATGGATGTAATATGTGCCGGTTGTCAGTATGGTAAAACGCACTAGTGGTCATATTAGGATTCGAAATATACAGCCAATGAACCATTAGAGTTAACTCACTTAGATGTGTTCGACCCCGTCAAGAGACTCTTTATAGGTGGGATGAAATATATGTTGACATTCATTTATGATTTTTTCAGATATATGTGGACTTATTTTTGGAAGGAGAAGTCTGAGGTAGTTTTTAAAATTAAAAGAATTTAAAAGGTTGTTGTAGGTGAAATTGGTAAGAATTTTTTTTATGAACTGACAATGGTGGGAAATATACCTCACTTTGAAATTTCTGAATTCCTTGAAAATTACTCCATTAGTTAACATGTCTTAATACGCCAAAACGAAATGGAGTAGCAGGAATGAAGAACATATGCCTAGCGAAAATTTGTTGAAGCTTGCGTCATGCAAAATATATTCCTAGAAAATTTTGGGGGGAAGCTAAATGCAATCTTGTGATCAATAGACTACCTCAATAAAGGTTACATTTTCTTTCACCTTTTGAGAAGTTGTGGAACATGAAATCCTCTGTTAACTATTTTGTGTTTACGAATGTGTTGCTATATATTTGTAAATAATCATTTATGTAGCAGGATAGAAAAAACAGTTGTTAGGTGTATCATTATAGGGTATGACAGTCCACGAATACGGTGGTGATATTGTTATCAAATAACAGGAAATTGCTACATTTCCTGAGATGTGATATTTGATGAAGCTTCATCTTGTTGGTCTTTAAATAAGGAACTGATGCCATTTTTGTCTCTTCTCATATTCACCTGAGTCAAGATTGAGATGAATGAAGATAATGAAGATGGTATTAATGAAGACGTGACTCAAAATCAATGAATAACTCGTACGTACCAACAAACAGGTGAAAATGGTATGCGATTTTGAGTATATACACCAGCTTCACTAAGCAGGTCAACAAGGATCAGAAAGTAAAATCCCAAGATTGTAATTTTACCATACTTGAAGAGAAAAACTAAAAAGAACTAGAATCTTTGGAGGAAGCATTCCATAAGCCAATGTTGATGAAGGCTATGGAGGAGGAAATTGTTGCGCTACAACTGAATAAAATGTAGGAACTCAAAGATCTCAATAATTTTATTGGCTTGGAGGTTGACCGCAATGAAGAAAGAATTTGCTTACTTCAGTAAAAATACTCAAAAGAACTATTATAGAAGTTTTAGATTTTCAACTGTTAACAAACCACAAAACCAATGGATATCCAAATTTTACGACGTGTTCGCATGAAGGGAAATACTTAAAAGATGCAACAATGTATTGGTAATTGAGTGATAGTTTTAATTATTTGACTTTAACAGGACCTTAAATCTCTTATGTGGTAGGTGTGTTGAGTCTCTACATTAATAATCCAAAAAATTTCATTTGGATGGATTTCGTCAAATCAACCATGTGAAATGCTAAGAGTGCAATTGATTTTGTCTAAGAGAGGTGAAAAATGCAAGCTGATTGGATACTGTGACTTTGACTATGGAGGATTTCATGATACCTATCGTTCAACTACTGGCTTTGTGTTTAAGCTTGGAGTTGGAGTCACTTGTTCTAATTCGTAAACCCTCCGTGCAGGTAAAGTTTGTCAAAAGTTTCATTGTCAACAATAGAAACAGAGTGTCAGGGAAGAGCAATTGTAGCTCAAGAAAGTATATGGCTTATACAGTTGATGAAGGATCTAAAACAACAAATAAGCTATGCAATTCCTTTGTACTATGATAATCATTCAACAATTTTCTTGCTTGAAAATCAACTTTTCTTTGCAAGGACCAAACATATGGAGATTTATTACCACTTTATTTGAGAAAAAGTGAGTCAATGAGATATTGGTTTGGAGCAAATAAAATAGTACATAAAAAAAATGCAAAATTGTTCACCAAAGGCTTTATTGTTAACAAGTTGGAGAATTTCTGCAAGAATTTAGGCATGGTTAAGACGGAGAGTTGATGTCAAGAAGAGGTGTTAAAGTTGATGACATCATTCTTAGTTTACTTTTACCAAGTCTGCACTATAGTTATTTTTTAGCTTAGATGTTAATTTGATATTTTATTAGTAAGTAGGTATTCTATTGTTTTCTAGAGTAGTAGATAGTTTTTTCGAAAGTTTAGGATGGTTAGGTTAGTGAATTAGTTAGTTGTTTAGCGGGATTTGACTCTATTAAATTTGTAATTCTATATAAGGTCAAATGGAATAAAAGACTAGTCCATTGTTATTTTTCTCAGAAATTTATTTTCTCAAACTCCTCCAGTTATATTATAATATGAAGGCGTGGACCTTTTCTTCTTTTTTCCATGTCATTTCCCCAACACTATTGTACCTGATGTAAGTGTTCCTTCTACTCTTCTCTCAAATTTCTCTCAATTTGAGTGTTGCACTTAACTAACATCATGGGGTTTTTGTGGATAGCGGTATGTTGGAGAATAAATAATGGCGTCGTTGACAATTGAAAAGATCAGCCTCATCCACGTCGGAATCTGGTTTCTAAACTCTTAGGTTACATATATAAGTTTGTACCCTTTTGTTTAGGCAGAGAGTTTCGTAAAGTTGAATTAAATTCTACAGAGGAGTAGGTGATAGTTTTTTTTACTTTTTATAGGGATTTCCATAATAATGTACTATGTCATTACTCATTTTACTTTATGCAGTGTCAATACTCGACGAAGGACCAAATAGAGTAATATGTTCCTTAGGCAAATCAGGGGTCATTATTCCAACATACTCTCTATATATGTAAATGGCTAATTGATGAATGTGTAGAAAATATATTATTATATTATAGTAACTCATAAAATAATTATTATAAGGAAAACAACTTCATGATTTATACTCATCGACTGTATGAACTTTTTTAGGCAATATTTCTATGAATTTCAACACATGAAACTTCATGAAAAATGAATTGAAAAGCACAAATTTAATAAAATCTCCATTGAGTAACATTAAATTTTAATCACTTCTTCGGGATGTCATCTTTAATTAAATCTGTTCTTAAATTTATCAAGTTAACTCAAGTGATGTAATTGGTAAAAATCTACAAATAAAGTAAACATATATTGATTAAAACAAAGACAGGAGTAAATTAGTCAAAATTACTTCAAATATATGACTATTTTCTTCTTTGATTCTCTTGCTTTTGTTTTCCTTCTTTGAAAAAGTGGGTTTATTCAAATATCTATTTGTATAACTACTTAATATATAAAATACATCAAACTAAAATGAAAATGAGAAAATGTTCATATCTATATTACTTTTCATAATCTCTAATCCCAAATAATTTTCACTTGTAAAAACTTGCAAGAAAACTTTCAATTAATTTAAGAAATTTAAGCTAATGCTCTAACAAATTAAAAGAAGTACAACATTGATCTTGAAAATTAAGAATCAAGAATCAAGAACTCTTGTGATCAACTGCATCGTGCTCTTTGTTTACATCACGATTTTCAACTTCATCATAGTCCCCAAAATCAGCCCATAAATCCACACACAAGTTGAAAATCTCGCGATAAAAAGGACAAATCATTTCAGGGTAATATCCTCCAGCCAATTCCTAATGAATTGAGAAATTGTGGTGCAACAGTAAAATCTTAGTAGTCAATGCAAGTCCATGAAATTTCAAGTTAGGGATTAAATCATCGATGTAATTAATCATTTCCTTTGTTATCGAATATGGAATAGCAATGCAATTATTGAAGTAGTAATGATACATGGACTTCAAGATTGCTAAATCATGGTCATAATCATAATCATCTTCTTATTTCAACTCGTTTTCAGATATTCCTCCATTATCTAGATTGAAAAATATAGGTACAATGGACTTCAATTCATATAGTTCATACATAGGTTGTTTTCCTTTTCGTTTTGCTGAATTTTCATGTGCTTTCTCCTGCACAAATTGATCAAATGCCATGATGACTCTTAATTAGTGAAAGTATTGAAGCCAATAAAGAAAGCAAGCAAGAAATTTTTTTACTTGGTTTAACTGGAACAGGAAATGAGTAGATGGTCTTCATTCATGTTAGATTGATAAAATATTTATTATACTAAAATCAGTAAAAAATATTAATTGATCCAAATTTCACTTTCATTACCATAAAAAAATAGTTCACATTTAATGAATGCTAGGTCTATTTTCTTGTTTTTAAAGTGTAACTCATGTGAAAGAGTTTGTTTTATCTATAGAGACAATAAAAAGGATTATGAACATGATACATTGTGTGAATTCATGTTGTTTTTTTTTGCAAAGCGAAATATTTTCTGTATACTCTTTTTGTAAAATTAATTTAATATTATGTACATATTTTTAAGAATTTATTTAATATTATACACATATTTTTTAGAAATTATTTAATATTATTTGTTGGACTGCATGCGCAAGAAAGGCTAATTGGTGCGATGCACCTAGCTTGTTGAAGAGTAAGTTATTTCTTCAAGGGTTTCGGATTCACTCTCATTTAATACCTTTTTGTTTCACCTTTTTTTTTATAGTTCACCCATGTTATCTAGAAATCTCACTTTCTCACATATCTCTACGCGAATAGACAAAAGCAAATATTTAGGAAAAAAAATATTTTTATAACTTTTTTTGCCATCCTTGGGCGCTTCTTCATTTTTTGATTTCTTGATGTTTTGAATTCACATTAAAGTGAAAGGTGTAGAATTCTTCCTACCAAAAAAAAATACATTATATGTTATGAATGTGTAATTAACGGATCTATAAAATAAAGCACACTAATATTATATAAAATTTCATACACAGATAAATATTTTTAAAAATTAGGAAAAACTACCAAATAATCTAATTCATATACTAAAACCAAAAGTATCTAGTCACAAAATCCACCTCCAAACAAATATATATCTCGAATAGTGAGTATCTTCCACTTCAAACTTTTAGTTTTTTTTTTGTATTCAAGTCACCAAAGATATATATATATATACATATATTCAAATCGCTAAATCCCAAACACTATGATTCATACTAATCATTTTCTTCATTCTAACTCATTTTCAAAAGTTCCTCCTTATTTAAAATTGAAATATGAAGGTTCCAGTTTAGTGCTCATATAGATAATTTTAGAATGTTACCAATTAGCAAGAATTTTGATCATATAAGTTAATAATATATTGGAAATAATCTTGACCAGATAACTTTTTTTCAATACGGAACTATAATCAATTTAACTGTATGTAAATTATGTTAAAAAAAATAAGGAAACAAATGAAGAACGGATATTATATATAGTATGGAAATAATCAATTATTCAAATATCATTACATTAAGTTAATATGTCAACTATGTTATAGAATATCAAGCATATAGATGTTACTACTGTACGGAAATATAATAAATTTAAATATCACAATATAAAGGGAAAGTACACAAGTATCCCCTCAACCTATGCCCAAAATCTCAGAGATACACTTATACTATACTAAGGTCCTATTACCCCCAGAACTTATTTTATAATTAATTTTCTAGCCCTTTTCAGCCTACGTGACACTAGGTTGGAAAAAAAGACAACAAACATTGGCCCCACAAAATAGTGCCACGTAGGCTAAAAAGGGGTAAAAAGTTACTTATAAAATAAGTTCACAGGGGCTAATATGACCTTAGTATAGTATAAGTGTGTCTCTGGGATTTGGACATAGGTTAGGGGGTACTTGGGCATTATCAAAAATATAAAGTTAAAAAACTATTGAAAAAATAATAAAGAATCACGTCTATATAGCGGATATAGTATGGAAATATGCCAATTTAATTATCAATAAGATAATTAAAATATTGACTGTACGAAAGAAGTAAAATGGAAATAAATATTATTTTGATTTTTTAAAGGATGAGCGATAAAATGCATGATTTAGAAAAAAATGGAAGAAATCAAAGAATTCTAGGTTAAAACAAAAGTGAAAAAAAACCCGTTAAGCATGAAGTTAAAGTGTGCAAGTGTTCAAGAGTAGAAGCTGAAAAAAGAATATGCAGCATGTAGGCAGCATCTAACCATACAAGGCTATATATCTACTTCTATGACATTCTAGGGTTACAAGGTAGAGTTACGTCATGACCCAAAACTTGAACTATCATGAAACCTAAAATAAACCTCTAGTAGGTACGCAAAAATTCAAACTACAGTGAAAGGTAAATACTAAACATGACATAAATGGAAGAAGAAAGAGATGAATGGACCAACATGAATAATATATCATTCTAAATAAGTGGTGGTACTTTAGTCCGCCGAAAATAATGAAAAACCACCACGTACATTAGCATGTATATGGTACTTATGTAAATAAATCAAAAAAGATTGTTGGTTTTAACACCCAATTTGTTCTTTTGAAATTTTTTATACAAAAATTCTACGTCATTTCTCTCTTTGTTGGATTCTTCTTTTCTGCATATATAAAATCTACAAATATACAACATGAGCATTTATGAACAAGAAAGAATATATATATACAGAAGATTCACATGTAGAAGAGCTACCAACATTACGAGAATAAGGTTGTACAATACATAAACATCTGAAAATATTCACAGTTAATACAAGATGGAAAGTATCCAGTAACACTGTATATATGCCAAGACACTACCTATTAAAAAGGACTTAAATATAATGAGCAAATAAGTGGAATTGCATCATTTACGTTGGCTGTACCACAAAACATGTGAAGCTGAGTATCAATGCAATCCATACATGCTTCATCTACCAAACAATAACATCTAAGCAACCAAATGTACTTAACCAAAATAACCGTGTTCCTAGAGCATAAAGAATTAACCTGGAACCCAACTAGTCCTCGACCAAGGCCTTGGACCCAACAATTATCAAACATACACAACATTATTATCATAATATGATCATCCTAACTCACGATACGAAAAAAATTATAAAGAATCGACAACGGGAAGAGTAACTCAAGGATCTCAATCTTTACCTGAAATTACCCCTCAAGTGAAAACCTAATTTAGTCAATGCCAACCTATTACTATGAAAAAACATCACAGGTTACATAACCTAATATAAGATAGGTATTCATAAAACTCATTCTGAAATAGCAAATATCAACTCCTGATAGGATGATAAGACCAAGCGAAGCCACTAGTCAGGAATTAATGATAAACGCTCAACCATGTCACATTATAAGGGCATAGGAGGTTGTATGCAAAAAATACCAAACATAAGAAGTAGGGGCCAAATCACAAGTACTAAAGTAGATGGAATTTCCTTTAATTGATTCAACTATAAATAAAATATTAACAAATTGAATTATCAACACACACACACACAGACACACACATATATATATAATAAGGGGGTGGGGGGTGTTTAGTGTCAAGTAACATTCTTCAATATTAAGTAACACAATAAAGAATCAATGCAAATTTGATCTACCAAGCATGAAAATGTATTGACGCTTCATGTCTTTCTCCATTTTCTGATTTTTTTTTCAGCAGTTGGAGATTCCTATAGACAGTTTGGTTCCCTGGTCATTTGTTTGAGTTTTGTAAAATTTTAAGTGTTTTGGAGCTTCATAAGTTTGAATGATTGAATTTTATCAAAACCTCATGTGGATAACTCTAAAATGGAATTCTAAGGGTTTTGTTAGGTCCAAAGTGTAAAGTTCTTTTTTATCTAAAAGGAACTCTGGTGTGGATACTGAGGAATCTTTCTTAAAATAAATCTTGGGTGTAGGACCCACTATTTATTGAGAGGAACGAACTTGGAAGTTTGTGTTAGCCTCCCAAGCATTAAGGGATTTCTATTAAAAACAATAATAAGAAGTTCAAGTGTAAAACAAGATGAAGTCTAATTGAATCCATCATAATTCAGTCAAGCGAAAAGGGAATAACAATTAAGGAAAGAATAAGATACTCCATATCCTTAAATATCTCTGTATTAACAGAACTCCACAAGTCAAGTAACATTGATGAAGATAGCGCTGGATCTCAAGACATCAAGGAAGTTAGAGCTATCATGAGTCTTGCTTATAATCAAGTCTTTAACCCTATGAGTGATTTCACTAGATATAGGAGATGATTTGATGTTATAATCTTGTAGAAATTCTTAGATTTATGTTGTAAGAGACCTCTTATAGTAGGCCACCTTATATGAACAAACTTGTATTGATAAACTGGTAGAGAATACTAGCTTTTAGTGAATAACAACTTGCTGACAAAAGTAAAAAGAACTACAGTCATTCATCTATCAAAAGCAACTAAACGGAAACTAAGAAAAGAAATAGAACTTTCAGAATAGGCATAATCAGTCACCTTGTATGTCTCTTCTATTTATAGGCTTTGTTGCTCGTAGAGGAACCCTATGTGGTGATATGTGGCTTATGGCATGTCTGACACATTTGTCCCCTTGTTGGTTCCTGTAGTGGAGTATTCCTCCAAATATTTAGATACAACTTTTAACTTGTTGTTGCACCTAAGTGTGAGTGGGCCATTAACCATATTCATAACATTGCCAACCCCTTGAAGAGGAACCTTGTCCCCAAGGTTCAGCTGGCGAAATTGCTGAAGGATAGTCAACTTGGCTTCGCAAGAGGCATATGAATTGGGCAAGCCATACCACTTGATAAGTCATTGCACCAGTTGACTAATGCCCTTGTGCAACACGCGCTGCTGATGAATCGGGGCATCAGATCTAAAGAAGAAGATTGATTCAACAATTCAAGAGGAGTAACTTGTTGGTCAGGTACCTATACACTTCTGAAGAACTGAAAAATGAAAAGAAAGTTGAATACATGAAGAGGAAGGAAAGTCTAATTTGCACGCAACTTAACCAATGCATTTGAGGACTTGGAATGGACCAAAGTACGATGGCTGAGCTAGTTCTATTTTGAAGGCGTGCTGACAATTGAGAGTAAGGTTGAAGACGAACATAGACCCAATTATAAATATTGAAGGTAACTTCTCTTCACCTTTGTCAGCAAAATATTTCATCCATTCGTCTGACCTTAACATATTTGCGCGAGCTGATATAGAGTTTCATCATGTTTTGTAAAGGCAGTCGTGACAACAAGGTTAGGGGAGTCATCCATAACATAATGTGAAATTGTAGGAGTTGGTGTCATTTGGGAACTTTATTGATAGGTTGTATTATACCATAACTCAGCCCATGGAATGAGTTTGAACCAGTCAACTGGAGCATCGACAGTAAAACACCTCAAATACATTTCTAAGCATTCTTGAGAGTCTCAGTTTGACCATCTTTTTGAGGATGGTATACATAAATTTTTGCTAAGTGAGTTCCTTGTAGCAACGCCAGTGTAAAAAAATAAATTCAACATTTTGACAGTAGTGAGAAGAAGGAAAGGAGTTGAAAGTCACTTGACTTTAAGGAGATATTTCTTTCCAAAATCAAATAAGGATAGGGTCTGAAAGCCACTTGATTGTAAGAAGAGATTTCTTTCCAAAAATCATATAAGAAAAGAGAATCTCTAGCAGTGACAATCTAAGAAGCAAAACCATGCAATGTGATAGACTCCTGCACAAAAACAATAGCTACTTTCTAACTGGTAAAAGAATAGGGAAAGGAAAAAAATGTCCATACTTGCAAAAAGATCCACAATCACTAAAATAGTTGTGCATCCATGTGAAGCAGGAAGACCTGTGATAAAATCCACCGATATATCCTCACAAATGGAATCAGGAACCAGAAAAAGTTGAAGAAGTCCTACTTGCTTCAATTGAGTATCTTCCCTTTGTTGGAAAACTTGGCAATGAGAAAAAAATGTTTTTGACATCAGAATGCATGCTTTGCCAATAAAAATTAAGGAAAACTGATGAAAAGTTTTGGCATTACTAGCATGTCCTCCAGTAGTGGAAGCATGGAATTTTTGTAACAACAACTTACGAAGAGTCAGATCAGTGGGAATGACAAGATAGTGTTGATAAAGCAGCAAGCCACCATCGAAAGATTAGTCCAGCAAAGAGGTAGGATCATCCAGAAGTTGTTGACAAAGAGCAACTAAGGAGGCATGATGTTTGTTAACTTCACATAGTTTTGACACTAAGTCAATTTTCCCGTTCTATACAAGTTCCCCACTTCTGTTATTTAGGCGTTTGGATTACTTGTCTATTGATGCCAATTTTGAACAACCTTTGTAATGGCAAACATCTCTGTATGATAAGTAGAAGTGAAACACATTTGAGAAGAAAGCTTTTGGCTAAAGAAGGCAATGTGATACCCTTGCTGAGAAAGAATTGATCCAATGCCATCACCCGATGCATCTGTTTCAACCGTGAATATCTGGTGAAAATCGGGGAGGTGAAGAACAAGTACAGTACTACGAGACTCTTTGAGTTTAACAATGTCAGAAACCTTAAGATCTATACAATGAAAGGCGTCCTTTTTTAGTAAATCACTGAGCACCGACAGAATACGGTTTACGATTTGAAAAAATGGCGATAATAGCTAGTAAGTCCAAGAAAATCTCACACATGATTCACGGTCAAAGGTGTAGACAAAGACAATAGCATGTATCATATCAGGATCCACTAGAAGTCCCCTGGAAGAAATAATATGACCAAGATACTAAATAGAGGTTCGACCAAATTGGCACTTGGAACGTTTAACAACTAATGTGTGCCGTGTAAATCCTTACAAAAAATTGTAAATGGTCCAGGTGGTCGGGCAACGATCGGCTATACACCAAGATATCATCAAATAAGACCAAAATAAATTGGCAGAAAAATGATTTAAAATTGAGTTCATGGTCGCCAGAAAGGTTCATGGTTAAATGGAAAGACCAATAGCATCACGACTAACTCATAGAGCCCTTCATGAGTTAAGAATATCGTTTTCTCAACATCCCATGGATGTAATCGAATTTGGTGGAATCTAGGGAGCAAATATAACTTATAAAAGAAGAAGGCCTCATGGAGTTTGTCAAAGAGCTAATCAATGGTATAGATGGGAAAATGGTTTTTAACTATAACAAGGTTGAGATCACAACAATCGACACAAAATAACCAAGTTTTGTCTTTCTTTCAAACAAGAAGAACAGGTCAAGAGTAAGTGTTGCAACAAGGGTGAATCACACCATCTTTGATCATTTCAAAGAAAACCTTTCAATTTTAGATTTCTGAAAAATGGGGGGTAGCGATATGGGTGAACATCCACCATATTTGAATTGGGCAACAAAAGAATGTGATGATCCTGAGGTCTAAAAGGAAGTAAGGTAGTGGGTATTTTGAATATATCTGAAAAGGAAGATGGAAGTGAGGTCAAATCAAGGGGAAGATTTGGTAACGTTAGACTGAATCAATAGTGTCTAAATGAAAAAGAGAGGAAAACTGAACTTGGTCCATAAATGTAGCAGAATCCCCAACCCACTAGATGATTTCCCCCGCAAACGAGATCTCAAAGAGTAGACAAGCATAGTATGAGAATGTTCTACCCAAAGTGCGCAACAAAACTATTCCAAGGACCATATTAGAAACGTGAAATTCCATGATAAGAAAATCTGTGCAAAGAGTAAATCCTTAAATGGTGAGTGAGACATGAAGAACGACCCCCAAATATATTAGTCTATGACCACTGCCCACCAGAACTGAAAATTCGGAGGAGGTCTCAATTGGTAGTTTGAGAAAACTAGGAACACAAGGATGCATAAAGTTATAAGTGTTGGCCCCGTTAAGAAGAACCCTTGACGGGAGATCCGTTGACAGTACCGATGAAACAAAGGGCGCTGGGGTGTGAGCCGCCGGATAAGGAGACATTACTGATAGCCGTTTCTGGTGCTTCCTCAGTACAAGGAGGGGTAACAGACTCATCAAAGACCCTTTTAGTTTCGGGGGTGGTCTCTCTACGAACTCGTCCTCTAATCAGAGAAGTAAAAGTTGGGGGTAGAAGTACAATAATAGTTCTTGTTCCATATCTCATCACAATGGTAACACATATTGAGCTTACCTGTGTGTTTCATTTCAGTAAGAGTAAGATTTTTATAAGGAACGCGGCCCATACCATGTAGGGATGTTGAAGGGCTATGAGATTGATAACTTTTGCACAAGTAAATAGGCCAGCCCAATAGCATCAATAAAATAAACATAGCAAAAATCTAATGCCTCAAACTTTATATCGTATTAGATACTTGATATATATATGTGCATAAGTTGGTGCGGTAGCATACCGCACGTCCGATTTGCGATCTTCTCAAATCGAGAGAGATATTCACAAACAAATGAGGTCATTTGGAGATTCTCCAGAATACCTTCTATCATTTTTGCTAAATGCCTCAAGTGAGATTCTTTCTAATATATAGTGAGAATAAATAATACAAATCCCTAAATATCCATCATTCCTATCCCTAAATATAAAATTTTCTATCTCTAGAAATTGGTCATTCAATCCCTCTAAATCTTCTTTGCTATCCCTCCAAATAAGCTATTCTATCACAATATTTATTCCTTAAATTCTACATAAAGTCTATATGCTAATTTATATCACTATATAATTACATTAATATATACAATTGTTTAGATGTCCATCATTCTAACATTCCCCCTCAAATTGATGTTGATGGATCAAGAAGCATCAATTTTCCTACTAGAAAGTGATGGTGTTTCCGTGCCATGGATTTGATAAACACATCAGCTATTTTAAGATCACTGGACATATGTGGAAGAGTAAGGACTCCTATAACTACAACTTCTCATATATAATGACAATCTGTTTCGATGTGTTTGGTCCTCTCATGAAAAACTGGATTAGTAGCAATCTGAATAGCACTTGTATTATCAGCATGGAGAGGAGGATGAGATTAAGGAAATCCAATATCTGCAAGTAATCCATGAAGCCATACGACCTCGAAGAAAGCATTAAACATTGTTGATATTCAACCTCT
Source organism: Solanum lycopersicum (assembly GCF_036512215.1). NCBI lineage: Eukaryota > Viridiplantae > Streptophyta > Magnoliopsida > Solanales > Solanaceae > Solanum > Solanum lycopersicum. The sequence continues at coordinate 21,134,912 of NC_090804.1, read as the reverse complement.
GCCGAAGATTTTGATACAAGATCTTGATTCTTACTCTTCCAAGATATCAATGACTCTCCAAGAAGCATGCACAAACCAGTCACTAAACAACGAGTATAAGACATCCCTCCCATGCAGAATCACAACAACATTAAGATGAATAGGAGAACAACTTGGAAAGAACAATCCACGAGTAGTTGTTCCATGAAGATATTGAATGATGCGATGAACAACCACCAAGTGGAGATGACGGGGAGCTTGCATAAATTGACTAACTTGTTGCACTGCAAAAGAGATATCAGTCCGAGTAATAGTAACGTAATTTAGACTCCAACTAATTGTCGAAACATAGTTGGATCATGAAGAAGATTGCCATCCTCACAACCATACTTTACATTCAATTCCAATGGAGTATCTATAGAAGAGGATTGTTGAAGACCAGCCAAAGAAATCATATCTCGAGTATATTTGTGTTGGCTTACAAACACACGTGAAGAAACATTATGAACTTCCAAACCCAAAAGATATGTAAGAGTACCAAGATATTTCATATGAAAATAACCTTTAAGCTGCTGTAGGAGGCTAGTGATTAGTGAAGAAGCAATTCCTTTGATGATTTTGTCATCTACATATACCAAAAGAAGAACACAATCTGTTCATGTTTTTCGAAGAAACAAAGATGAGTCATATTTGCTCTACTCAAAACAAAATTGAAGCAAAGTAGACAGAAACTTAACAAACCTAGCTCTTGGAGCTTGTTTTAATACATACAAAGACCGCTTCAACTTTCATAAATCAGCTCTTGGAGCTTGTTTTAATACATACAAAGACTGCTTCAACTTTCATAAATCTGACGTTCGCAATCAGAACAAACCAGGTGGAGGTTTCATATAAATGTCTTCTTTGAGATCACCATGGAGAAAAACATTTTTGACATCCATTTGATAAAGAGAGCAATTTTGTGAAGCAGAAATGGCAATAATAGTTCGCAGCGTAGTCATTTTATCTACTGCTGCAAAAGTCTCCTCATATTCCATCCCATACTCTTTAATGTTACCAAGAACAACAAATCGAGCTTTGCACCGATCAAGAGTTCCGTAAGAATAAAGCTTAATTAAATAAACCCATTTACATCCAATAGGGCAGACATTTGAAGGACATGAAACAATGTCCCATGTGTCATTTTCATTAAGAGCCAAAAGTTCGTCCTTCATTGCTTTTTGCCAACATTCAAGCTTGGAGGCTTGTGAGTAACATGTTGGAATAGATATGGTGGATAAAGTAGAAGAAAAACCATACTGTTTAGGAGTTTGAGACACTCTAATAGATCACTGAGGAGGCTCAAGAGGAGCAGGCCTTGATAAAATCTCAAATTCTTGTTGTGGAACAGCCTCAAGTGGCGGATCTATTTCAAGCCGACCTTTTTCATACACAAATCCTGGTTTGAACCGTCAAAAGACAATGACAAATCCTCAAAAGTAGGAGGAAGATAAGAAACAGAAGATTACTTAATATGAGTACGAAAGAATTATTGATTGTCAAAGAAAATAGCATTCCTAGAAACACAAATTTTTTTAGAACTTGGATCATAACAAATAAATCATTTTTGCGAAGTACTATAGCCCATAAAAGAACATTTAGTAGACTGAACAAAGAGTTTATCGTGTTGAGAAGGAGGAAGGTGCACAAAATAAATACAACCAAATGTTTGAAAACTATTATAGCTAGGATGTTTGTGAAAAACAGAATAATATGGAGACTCAAGGTTGAACACTTTAGATGGATGTTTATTAATCAAATAGATAGCAGTAGACACAATTTCAACCCAATATATTGATGGAATAGAGGACTCAATCAATAATGTAAGAGTGATATCCAAAAGATGATGGTTTTTATGCTCAGCAACCCCATTTTGTCGTGGCGTGTATGGGCAAGAGCATTATGATACAATTCCTTTCCCAAGTAGCAAATTATTTAATTCACGAGACATATATTCTCCACCATAATCATATTTAATATTTTGATGCACGTGGAAAATTAAGTCTCAACGTAAGCCAAAAATTTCGTGAATATGGAAAATACTTTAGATTTAGATCGAAGAAAATACACCCATGTAAACTGACTATGGTCATCTACAAATGTAATAAAATACTTGAAATGATCATGAGAAATAAATGGTGAAATTCCTTAAACATCACGATGAATGACATCAACACACTTTGCACCACGACTACGAAAATTAGGAAAAGAAGAGTTTCACTTTTGCTTAATTTACAAGTAGAAAAATCAAATGAAGCAACTAAAAATTGATTTTTATTTCCCAATAAACCAAAATTGGACAAATGAGACAACACAATAGAAATTGAGTTTCACACACGACTGCATAAACTCCCTAGGACTCTTTAAATCTGTGCTCTGATGCCAACATTGTCACGCCGTGAGCCTACACCCTAGGAGGGACTGACACTTGGGGACCATTACTGGCCTCAAGCGAACCCTTTGCCTGGCTTACTTAACTTCGAGGAAAACAACAATCAAACTTATAAAGATAAAACAACTAAACTGAATTGATTAGTAGTACTATCCGAAATAGTTTAAAAGTTTAAACATTCATCGTGGGAAAAATGGCAACACAAGTCTTTAACATAAGAATGAAAATGTAACGACTACTGAACTACTAACTGTGTATGAAGCCTCTAAATTAACTAAGATGAATGTTGGGACAAACCCCACAACATTCTATTGACTAAATATAAATTAATAAAAGATGACCTCCGAAATTAAAGGAGGCTCACCAATTGACTCTGGGATTCTCAACTGGATCAACGGTGCACTGGATGTTGATCCTCGTTACCTGTGTCTACATAATAATACAATGCAGACAAACTGACATAAGTACATTAAATGTACCAGTATGTGAGGTGGAACACTAAACAACACTTATGCTTGAAAAGGAGTAAGAAAGAACACTTACGCTGGCTTTGTTCAGCTCATGATTTACTAACTCTTATTCAATATATGTAGTTTTAAAGTAAATGCAATGTAAAGAAAAGCTGAGTAAAACATGTTGTAAAATCAGAATGTATACATGTTTAATAAACATATCCGAAATATATATTCAAATTCAAATAACTATTGTATATCGAAATACAATGCTTTTGTGAGAGCTTCTCTAACTGACAACCATCAATTAAAATTTATAGTGATGATACAATGTGACTCGACCTACGGTGCCAAGTAATCCTAACCTTGCCAGAGAATAGGAACTGAACTGCCTAATCTATCTACTAATATACCATTCAAAGAGTTCATCTAAAAAGTATGACCCTCTTCTACACACGATGCCTACATGGTTTTTATGAAGACTTGAGTTAATATGAACTGACATGCCCATATCAGTGCTCAATACTATACTCAAAAATATACTCTCACTTATGTTTTAAAACATACTGATTTTGTAAGTTTAGAATAGTTCTAAAAAATAAGCTTTAATAACTCTGTTCGAAATCATATTTTCCTTGCTTTCTTCATTTCATAAAGCTATTACTTCTTTTGAAAACTATCTGAAGGCTCTTTACTTGTTTAAATGTTAAAATAATTGTAACTCGTAGGGATTACTTAGTCCCTATATAACTCCTGAGAATGAACTCAACTCTTCACTCTTGGTTAACGTTTGTTAAAGATTCTTGGAAACATTAAGAACTCATTTTGCCTTTCTCCTCAATTTGTAGACTTGTCTCTTTACTTCTTCGACTTTGATATTAACTTTCCTTAAATTATATTATGGATTCAAGGATCATGATCTCATTATTATCGATGATTTCATGATATTTAGATGTACTTTAGAGTATTGGAATTAACCCAAAAATTTGGATACATCACTTAGGAACTAGTACGAAAAGATATGGGGAAAATGGGAAATCCAGGTGAACCTGGCGCTCGGAGAGGCGCGGGGAGCCAGAACACGATGGACAAACACTGTCCTCAGGTGCTCTAGCTGGAGCAAGGCCAGTTCTTGACGGACAGAGTGTGTCCTGAGAGGCTCTGGTAGGTGTGGCGCCCCAATGTTTGTCACACTGGTTTTTCATCTTTTCTTCTTCGATTTTCAACTCTAAACCTCCAAAACTTCAATGGATCTTCCTCGAAACACTTTGATCACAAATATCCTCAATACCCATAGTTTAGACTCATAAAACAACTCGGAAACACGAACCAAAACCACTAAAGGTACACTATAAGTCTACCAACAAGATTTCAACAATTGTTCGTTAAGAAATTCAAGTTTCAACATTCAATAAAAAAACATAACATGCTGAATTAATTACATTTGTGTGTGGGTGAATGAACACACACAGAAAGATCTCACATACCTTGATAAGATCACCCCGACAAACTTCACTAGTTAAACCTTAGCGTTTTTGAAGAATTCTTGATCTTCCCCTTCACTTCTCTCTTCTTCCCAAACCCTTGGCGTTCTCACATTTTCAAAAACTGAATTGGGACTTGGTATTACCCCTAATAAATCCTTAAAAGAGATTAGTAAATACTACGGTTAAAAGACTACATTACCCTTAGTAAAATCAGGATGAGACTTTCCTCAGTCCAACATCCCAATATCCAAAAGACATATCTCACTCATACGACATCGAAAATGCGCAATCTTGGAGTCGTTCGAAAGGTCTTCGCAAAGACCTCCCAAACATGTAAAGAACATACCCTAACCTTTCCAGAGCTGGGAGTTATGGCCGTTTTAAAATGACCAAAACTCACTTTTTAAAATCAGAAAATATTAAAGATTTTCCCTTTTATTTCAAAAAAATGATTATTGATGGTTTCTTAGCTTATTCTTAGTTATTTCAAGTTACGAGATGTTACAATGAAGAAATAAAGTTTTCTTTTGTTTTAATATATAATTCTACAGAATTTATTTAATATTATATATCGATCAACATGGGCAAGAAAGGCGAATTGGTGCACCTAGCTTGTTGAAGAGTAAGTAATACCTCCAGGGGTTAGGAATTCATTCTTAATTAATACTTTTTCATTTCTTCCTTTTTTTTAATAGACAAACCATTTTATCTAGAAATCGTATGTCCTCATATATCTCTACACCAATGGACAAATTTTTATTTTTTTTAAAAAATATATTTATAACTTTTTTTACAGCTCCTTGGGAGATTCTTCTTTTTTGCTTTCTTGATGTTTTGAATACACATCAATAAAGTGAAAGGTTCAGAATTCTTACTACCCGAGAAAAATACTTCACATGTTATGAATGTGTAATTAACGGAACAATAAAAATGCACACTAATATTATATTAACTTTTATTCATATATAATTATTTTTTTTAAAACACAAGAAAACTACAAAATGATTTATTCATATACTAAAGCCAAAAGTATCTACTCATAAAATTCAATTTTAAACAAATATATATCTTGAATAGTGAGTATCATCCACTTCAAACTTTTAGTTTTTTTTCGTATTCAAATCACCAACAATATATTCCAATCGCTAAATCCCAAACACTATAATTCATTACTAATCATCTTCTTCTTTCTAACTTATTTTCAAACGTCCCCCTTATTTAATATTGAAATATGCAGGTTCCAGTTTATTAATTATATATATAATTTTAAATGTTATCAATGAAGCAAGAATCGATCATATAAAATAATTAAGTATTGCAAATAACCGTGACCGAATAAGTTTGGTTCAATACAAAACTATGATCAATTTAACTATACGTAAATTATGTCAAAAAAGTATGGAAAAGAATCATGAACGTATATAAAATGCAATTTGGAAATGATCAATTATTCAAATATCATTACATAAAGTTAATATGTCAACTATGTCATAGAATCTCAAGCATATAATTGTTAATATAGCACAGAAATATAATAAATTTAAATATCAAAACATAAAGTTAATAAAGTATAAAAAAGAATCATGATTATATAATTAATATAGTATGGAAATAAACAAATTTAAATATTAATACAATAATTTAAAAGATTGACTGTATGAATAAAGTAAAACAGAAATAAATATTTCGATTTTCAATGGATGAGCGATAAAATGCATGATTTAGAAGAAAAAAGCAACAAATCAAACAATTCTTGGTTAAAACAGAAGTGGAAAGAAAGCCCGCTAAGCATGAAGTTAAAGTGTACCAGTGTATAGTAGTATAATCTGAAAAAGAAATATTCATATAGGCTACATCTAACCATAAAAGGTTATGTATGCGCTTATATGAAATATTAGGGTTGAAACGTAGAGTTGTGTCACGACCCAAAACTGGAACTACCATGACACCTTAAATAACCTTCTAGTAGGTATGAAATAATTCGAACTATAGAGAAAGGTATATACTAAACAAGAGATAATAGGCAGCAGAAAAATAATAAATGGACCAACATGAATAATATAAACATATATAAAAGCTACAAAATATTTAACATGACCATTTATACACAAGAAAGAATATAAAAATACAGAAGATGTCAGATGTAGAAGAGCTATATACATTACAAGAATAAGGTTGTACAACACATAAATTTATGAAAATATACAAAATATAAACAGTAAATACAAGATGGACAGTAGCTAGTAACCCTCTATATATGCGAAGACACTACTAAAAACGATTTAATAATAATGTGCTAATATGAGTAAATACATTATTTACTAGGATTGTACCATAAAACATGTGAATAAGAATATAAGTTCAATGTATGCTTCACCAGCATCTAAACAATAACATTTAAGCAACTAAAATTACTCAACAAAAATAAATGTGTTCCTAGAGAATTGAAATCTAGCCTGGAACAAACTAGTCCTCGACCAAGGCCTTGGGCCCAACAATACAAAACAATATTATCATAACATTATCATGATAACTTTTTAAATGAAGAAAATCGTTAGATTCTAGGTGTTTTCATGATCCTCACAAATGCAAAATCCGACCAGGGACTAGATCAAGGAAAGGGATAAACTCACCTTAAGGAATATTTGTATGTATTCATCAAAAAGGGGAAAATGCTATATTCTAGGTTTTTTTTACGATCCTCACAAATAAAGGGACTCGGTCCACAGAAGAATGCTCTTGTACGAATTCATCCTAGGGAACAATTGTAAAGTTATCATGTCTGATTGTAGGTTAAACGTGCAGTGTACTGCATTAATAAGAAGAGTGGACGATATTGTGAATTTCAATGGCTCAAAATATGCAGAGACCCAGTCCCTAGAAGAGTTCTCTCAATCTTATGCATAATAATGGATAACTGTAAAGCTATCATGTCAGCGGTAGGTGAGGTGCATCGTACTGAACCAATTAGAATGGAAGAGGTTGTTTGTAAAATGGTTAATAACTCTTTATGGTTGATTATTTAAACATGAAAAAAAAACATATTAAGTTCATTCATTCAAGAAGAGAGAGAGAGAGAGAGAGAGAGAGAGAGAGAGAGAGAGAGAGAGAGAGAGCCAACAAGTCTTTGTCAAGAACTCAAGCCTCAAGAACACAACAAGGGACCTGGTCCCGGAAAGACTGCATATGAGAAAAGGATAAAAATACAACTGTCAAAAAACTTCCAACTCTGATGTGGTTGGTGCGTAGATTTTCATGACACTAGACTCTTAACAAGTTGCCTCATCCCAAGGGTTTGTGTTTGATATAATGTCTTCTAAAAAGAAAAAACATAAGATTTTTGCAAACAAATGTCACGACCCGAGAATACCCTCTAGAAGTTAGGACATTCTTGAATCGTCACACGGCGTACTTGACATCTTTGAGGTCTTGTGCAAGCCCTTAACACCATTCATTGCATATATGTATGAAAATTAGTCCGTAATAAAAACTTTTTATACGAAATATTTTAAAGCATCTTTCATATTAAAATCATAGACTTAAGAATACTTTGGATATGAACCATACAATAAGAATATATAAATACTTAGTCTCTTAAAATACTTTGAATAAAAAAGATTCTAAAGACGATTATGCCCTTGAGTAAACGCAGGACATACTTCAACTTTGCTGGTATGATAAGCAGATGCCAAGTTTTCCTTCAAGACGCTTCTCACTTTCCACCTACACCTTTCCATATAAAAAAATGTACGAAATTAGTACAAACACTTGTACTAAGTATGACATAATGCATAAAATCATGAAAACTGACATTTATGAGAAACATGGTCTCTTTGATTAAAAAATCATACTAAAAAAATAAGAACACAACATTAAGCATTAAAAAACACATATATCATACAAGATCACTTAAAACAAATAACATGAGATCCTCCTAACAAAGGTTATTCTAAGTCTCACTTAAGTGAGTTATGAAGCAAACACCCATACAATCCCTTCAGACACGCCTATGAGATCCTTTAGACTACTTAAAATAAGAACATTCTCACTTCACATAATAACATAAATATATGTAACATTGTTTTACCAAAGTTTTTCAAAATACTCACTTAAGTAATTCAAGAAGAAACCACCCACACACCCTCTCAAGGCTTACCTAAATAATCCTTAAGGCTACCTAAACTTAAATCATGTCTACTTATTCAATTTATTTTCCCTATCTAGAATAATTCTTAAGAACTCCCTAGGCAAGGCATGAATTGAGCATTCCTATGCGCCCTTCATAACTTACCTAAGCAACCCTTAAACTACTCTAAGAATGTACGTATTAATTGACATGATTTTGTAGATTAAGACATTATCTTTAATAGTTCACTAAAAAGACATTCAACACATAAGGACATTCAAGTAATGGTAATGGAGAAGACCTAGGAACTCACTCACTATCATGTTCAAAGACTAATCGTGCAATGTCTAGATAGCCTCCCATAACGCTACCTAAACTTCATAGAACTTCCCCAACACTATCGGGTATCCCATGATATGAATAGGCAATATCCGACATAGACCCTGAAAGCTAAGTGTGGAATGCGGAGTCAATCCTACATGTATAAATGGTGTTCTACTTGCCAATGGTATAACTAGGACACATCCCATGTAGGAACATGGTTAAGAAATATGAAGGGTTTCATAGACTCTAGCCTAATCCTTAACTAGAGATACTTCCTAAACCATACGTACTTGTTTTTTCCTTTGTTTTCATAGAGTAATTCACATAAAGGAGTACATAAAAAGGTTCCATATCTAGTTCGTAACCCAATCACATTCACCTTACCATAAAGGTGGCCTAGGGTTTCCTTACAATGGTCAAGAGGATATCTCACTGGCCATCCTAAGGATGATTTCATGCCGTTCCATCTAATGAACACTAAGTCCACAATTCACACAAGAAAGATACCATTATGACTTTCAACTTCAAATATATCATAACTTCCATCTAGAATAATGGTTTCACATAAACGACCTTCTTAGAAACATTCAAGGACACATTTCATTCATACATGCAATACTGAGAAGCTTTAGCATACTAAACGAAGAACTCATATTCACATTGCACATTTATCAAGTAAGGAACACAAGTCTTCCAAAACAAGATATGTACATACTTCACATATAACATATAATTCTAGAAGCACATAGGTATATCCAACATCATCTATAGCTAACCATATTCACCACTATAATATCATAAATATAGCCATCGTAAGACTCACATATCCATGTAGGAAAAATCACACATCAATTCTAAGACTACACATATAAGGACATAGTCATAGTCTAACATGATAAGCTAATGTTAATACAAGAAACACATACTTTCTCATTACTCACGGGTGGATTGATATGATCATACATCACATAAATAAACTACACAAACAATCAGATCATGTTATTCCGAAAAGGATATGATCATTATAATACATAAAATAACCCCGACGAGGCCACACAATTCACAAGTAAAACACATAACACCGCCACCATAAGTTGAACATACAAATCATAAAATAATAAAAACCCTAATTTACATAAAAATAAAGAGAATTAGGTTAGCGTACCACCAATCCATTCTCACCACTTCAATCCATAGCTAAATCATCCAATACAATACCAAAAGACCCTTACCCTGACCACGATCATCGATTCAATACAAAAATCATAATACTCAATGAATATAAATCAATTCAATATATAATTATCAATATAATACATCCTATACATTAATCCAATACAATTATCACATCGTTTAATAGCCCAAAGAAAACTACACTAGAATTCATAAACATTGAGACATGATCATAACACCCATAATAAAGCTAATTTGAAGAGTCTATGTTTTGCATGAGTTCATGAATATTTTTTGTTAAAATAATCTAATTAAAAAAAATTCAATCAATATTAAATGATTCAAAATCTCTAATGCAAGAACCCATGGATGGATTACTAAATTGTACAAGTTCATCTTTGGAAGACATTAGAAATCACTTTGAAGATTGGCTCCTTGAATAAAAGAGATTCAATGATGAAGGTCATACCTTAATTTTGATGAAAATGTCACAAAATTGATGAAAAAAACTTGGGAAATAAGTCTTCTTCCTTGGAGCTTCAATGCTTCATCAATAGAGGTTTTGAGAGAAGAATGGAGAGATTTTGTTTTAAATTAAGGCTTTAGCATTCATTGGTGAGTTTAGGTGTATAAATGGACTCAATAATCGTCAATCAGTCATCCCCAAATTACCCAAAATACCCCTTCACTTATTAGAAAATTTAATCAATTCAAATGTTACTTAAATACAACGTGAAAAATTTGGGAGTTTCCTATGAGTCGCTAAGGTATTTCCAAATGTTGTTTCTGAAAAATTTTGAGACAGAATGGTTCGTTACAGACTCGCGTCGAAGGGAAATATTTTTTACCACTTCGTGTTGGCTGCGCGTTGTGCAGCAGCTTCCAGATCTTGGCTGCTTAGTATCTTCGACTTTTGGTCCTCCTAGGGGACCCTTAGGCTGGTCCCCGGGGTGTTGTTCCAAGAAGTTTTGACCCTTTATATATAAGGATATGTGTAAGAAACATTTCTAATAAATTTCACCTTCCAACCATCCACAAAAACTCCACTATAAACACACTAGTCTAGCTTCGACAAGTTTCCAGACGTCTTGGACGTTCTTGGAGTTTGGCCATCAAACTCTTCCAAACTTTATATATTGCCTATCAAAAATATTATTAACCATTTTAAGTCTTTAAAACCTCATGACACAATTTTTAGATTCTAGTTCAACCGAGCTCATTTTCAAGGGTGTAAAAACAAAAACTCATAAGCATAAAAGAAAAAAACCATCTTCAAGGAAGAACAATACTCCTGCTCGACAAAAGGGTATATAAAGTGTTGAAGCATCCTTGTTGAGTTTGAGTTTTGTTTAAAAATTTTGTAGGGATTTACATCTTGAAAATTCTCAAGTATGCAACAAAATACCACCTTGGTAAAGTATTCTCCGGCAACCACAACAAGGACCTGATTGAGTTGCAAACATCAGAATGTCTCTTAGGAGTAATACTTATATGTTTCTATTGTAAATTTTGTCCTAACCTATAAAGAAATCATATCTTTTGTTTCACTTTCTTTAAGTCTAGCCAGTTAAGGTCGTCTGATTTACTGGGCAACATGGTTGTTTCTTAGTCAAATTATAAGTTTGGGTTATATAGCCTAGTGGGAAGTGTTGTATATACTTATTTGAATTCAAAGTCATCTAAGAGTCACGCGTCTTAGTGGGAAATATTATTGTTTCTTTGTCAAAGTCTAAATCGTCCAGAGGTTGTTGGTTTAGTGGGAAACTTGTATGTTGTTTAGTTGAAGTCTAAGTTGTCGAGTGGTGATATCTTAGTGGGCAGTGTGGTATCTTCTTAGGATTTTCCGGTAATAGACTTATTACTTTGTTGTGAGATTAATAACTTCTTCTCATGTTGGATGTAATCGTGGTTCATGTTTTTTTTAAAGAAGATTAGTGAAACAATTAATTCTTGTGAGACAAGTCGTTTTTTACTCCCTTGAGAAAGGAGGATTCCACGTCAAATCATTATTTTTATTGTACCTTCAACTATTTACTTTTTGTATTTATTGCAACTACTATTCTTGCAGATTCAAGGGACCTGGTCCGTTGATATATAGTTTATGTTGATGTGCTTACACTTTGTTCTTACTGTGTTAAGAGACCTGGTCTATTGAATGATAGTGGACGCCTATATTCTATCAATTTGTATTAGAGTCGATGCTCTCTAGTTGGTTAACACCAAGAGAGATTCAGGTGGAAAGATGGTTGCCCCATTGAAAAAAAATCAAGAAGCGTCAAAGAATGAGTTGAACAAAGACAAGTCTCTATCTCTCAATGTGATACATGGTTAAAATTTTGATAAATATGAGAACATGAAATACCTAACGAGAAGGTTTCAAAAAATAATGATGAAATATAGAAGTTTACGAAATCCAGAAAGCTCAAATAGAGCTGCAAATGCAAACTACAAATACCACAAGTGTGGAAAGCCATTACATTTCATCAGAGATTGCCCCTTGCATAAGGTTGAAGCCAAAGAGTGTCAAAGAACTTGACGGGATAAAGAATGAAAAAGGAACACGGTCTTTGATAAGAAAGCAAGAAAAGTTGCAGCTTGCTACGTTGTGAACAAAGCTTTCACTTTCTAGGGAGACTCCTCAAGTGAGTCTGATGACTCAGAATGTCCTGAAGATGCATCCATGATACTTGTTAAAGATGATGAGAATGTGTTTGATGGAATATTGTTTTTTATGTTAAAATTTAATGATTAGGAAGATGAACAAAAGGTAACTCTCCTTGATATTAAACAAAACATAAGTGTCTATTCTGTTAAAAGATTAACAAATCTTATTATTGTTTTGATTGACATTGTTATACAGTTAACAACTTAAAAAGACTCCATGAATAACAATCTAGACAAGTTTGGCCAAAAAATGATAGGATAGAATGTTCAGATGAACAAATGACAGTTCTAGACATTGGAAATCTAGAACTCAAAAATGAATTGGACATACTGGTTGAGCAATATGACAAAAGAAAGTGGGAGGCTAGTAGTTTGCTGATAGAACTATAAGCCATTCTGAACACTGCTGAAACCAAACTTGCTCTATCCTTGAAGAGAAATGATAATATGGAAAAGGACTTGTTCTGTGTAAAAGAAGAACTGAATAAATCCCTCAAATTGACCACTTCCTCCAAAATGCTTTGAAATATAATCCGATATGGTAACAACAGAAGAATAGGGTTGCATAGTAAGATGGTAGATTCCCCATACAATTGTCACGTCAAAAATGTTGTTGCTCTTAACAATATACTATGTTTGCATTGCGGTTTAGATAATTATATGAAGAAAGACTGTCCAGCTTACAAGAGATCTCAAGAAAATGCCTCAAAAATTTTCAAACAAAGGAATAGGCAGATGAAGGACCTAGTCAACAGAAGAACATGCAGAAGAAGGGACATGTTCGTTCTTTGGTCCTAAGTATAAGAAAATCATTCCACATCACTTGACAAAAACTCTCTTATTATGCGTTTATCTGTTTACTAGGGACTCTCACTTAAATGGGTTCTCAAGGCTATCAAGTGATATGGTATGTAGGTGAGAGGAAGTAGCACGTGTTGGGTCATGAATGGAGGATTCTCAAGGCACGTGACTCGTAAACAAAAATCTTTCTCTCTTTCTTAAGGCACATCAAGGTGGAGGTTTCTTTTCTTGTAATAGCAACAAATGGTACTTTGTTTGTGTAGGCAAAACCTGAAAGTCCATGGAACAGTCATTTGAACTTGTATACTGTGTCAATGGTGTAAAGACCCGCAAGTACACTCTAGAAGGAAGAAACACTCTTGAGTCTTCACAAGGCATACATTACCCTTCGGAGGTCTTGTACAAGCCTCTTAGTTATCATTCATTAGATAAGTTATGAAAAGTAGTGCGAAATTAAAACATATCACAACAACAATAATAAGAAACTCTTTTATAAACTAAGAAATAAGTCTCATCGTCATAAGTCAACTTAAAGACACATCTTAATAAACTTAGGGTCACAACCCTTTACATTAAAAGAAATACATAAGAACTCTAATACAATTCTAAAACAAGAACTAATGAAACATAGAGTATGTCCTCGAATATATGAGGACATACCAAGTCATGAGAGAGTCAACTTCCCAAGGAAATGTAGGAACCTTCACATGCTTTCAACCTATACTTATAAATTATAGAAAAGTATCGGGTTCATAAAAACATTGTACTAAGTAGGGCATTATGCAAAAACATGCAAAAGAGGACATTTCAACTGAAATAAACTTTTCATGCTATTTTAGTAAACCTTCATGAATCAAATCGTACAAAATCATATAGATCATGATTTATCATACAAGGTAAAACTCCCATAATTTCAACATAATGTCACACTTTACATTAAACCCATTTCATATAGACTTTTCCTATCAAAAATTATCGTAAGACTCACTGAGGTAAAAGATGAACAAATGATCCATACAATCTCTTCAATACACACCTAAGTGATCCTAAAGATTACCAGCTATTTTCATTTCAGTTAACAAGACAACATTGAATACTAAAGACACTAGAGGAACATACTTGTTTTTCTGAACTTCACATAAGTACCATCCTCCAAGACCACCCCGAGGTTACACTTAGTGAAATATAAAAGTAGCATCCCATACTACTACTTCTACCATAGTGCTCCTTATGAATTCCCTTAGACTTGGCACATCACATTCATCATTTACATAACCTTCATAAATCTTACACATAAACCATCATACTTCATGAACCTTAGACATAGAATAAACATGCTTTACTTTCATTAGACATAAAGTCACTTTATTTCATTTAGATCACATAATAACCCATTCATTCAATTTCACATTAGGACCACCAAGACCCCCTCTAAATGCCTACGTGTGCAATGGGTAGATAGTGGCCCATACCACCACCTATACTAAGTAATACACCCTTTAGAAGACTATGTTCATTACATTCATTTGTGGGGGGTATCTTTCACCGACATACACCTTGAGAGCTAGACATGGAGTCCCGGTATTAACCCCTAGTGGATAAGGGATCCCTACTTGCCTAAGGTATGATCATTCTTGAGCCTTTCCATGGATTCTCCAATAGCTACTCCTAAGCAGGTATATTGTTAAGGCATAAGGAAATTTCTTTTAAGTAACTCATTCTCTACCAACGTGGAGTACTCATCTCAAGAGGTACATTGAATATAACATCTCTATTCATGAAGTGTACCCACTAATTCTTCAAATCCCCTCGGTGCTAAGCATAACCCCCCCCCCCCCAAAAGTCTGAAATATTCATTAACTATAGGTTAAAGAATAGCTATTTAGAACCAAATTTCGACTAACGAAGGTCATTTATCCCTAGAGATTACTTTTGAACACCACATCTCAAATCACAAAGGATATTCAACCTGCAACGTATCTTAGAAAGCTCTTGGTAATATTGAGTTTGCTACTACACACTTCATCTCAATTTAGGAAGAGTGTTCACCCCGAACTCCCCCATCTATATTCATTAAATTTATTTATAAATAGTAGGGAATGGTCTGGACACTTCATATCTACTCCCGAAGATAATCCACCCTACAATAGCCCATTTACATTCATTAACTTCATTCATTCATTCAAATTGTGTGTGTGAGTACATGTGAGACCACCTTTCACATAATCACCATAACTCATAACATCGAATTCTAAACATAGTAATCACTATGTTCCCCATAATTCACACACTTGCATGCCTTACATATACATATACTTCATTTACACATGTCATTCCCAAGATACACATTAACAACTTCATAACACATAACAATAAGATACATATTATTCATCACTGCACTTCACATACTTTGCCTTCAATTCCATACTCACAGTGCACATATGTATTCATATACTGCAAATAAGAACCTTCACCAAAAGTGTACCACACTACTCAAGATCATTCCATAATAAGAACTAATCAAGATATAACAACTTACCCTTCATTATAGCCTTTACCACCTTTTCTCAATATCTCAAACAATTAATCATAATAAATCATTTAAGGTAGTATATAATAACACTATAATATAAAGAAAACCATAGTCTAACCTTATCTAATTATGTACATTAAACCCAGTCCATAACTTAAATAAGCACCATCACCGAAAGTGGACCACACTACTAAAGATAATTCCATAATAAAAACTAATCCAGATATAACAACTTACCCTTCATTAGAGCCTTTACCACCTTTTCTAAATATCTCCAACAATTAATCATAATAAATCATTTAAATTAGTATATAATCACAATATAATATAATGAAAACCATAGTTTTAACCTTATCTAATCATGTACATTAAACCCACTCCATTACTTAAGAGTTGATAATATGCATGAGAATGTGGTTAAATGGGTTTTGACATTAAAATCATCAACTAACATTAAAAATAATATATTTCAATCATTAAAATATTTTCATGCAAATACTCATGCTTAGAGTCAAAGATAGAAGAATTTGGAGTTTGAAACCCTTTTTGAAATCTTTGGAATGGGTCCTTGATTAAAAAAAGATTCATGGATGAACTACCATAGCTTAATACGATGAAACCCACGATATTTTTTTATGAAATATGAAGGATTTGGTCTTCTTTCATAGGATCTTGAAGTTTCTTCAATGGAGGATTCAACTTAGAGAGAGAATTCAGAAGGAAAGTAGATCATGTAAAATTATGAATTTTAATTAAGGGTTGGGGTTTTTGATTAATGTAAAGGGTGTTTGATGACCCAAGATCAATATATTATAGACCCCTAAAATACAAAAAACTCCCCTACATAAATTTGACCTTTTTGGACAGGTGAAACTTAACTTTAACTTTTTGAGTTATCATCAAGAAACAAGTCCGCGAGGCGGAGCTATTCCCACAAGATTATTGAAAATGAATTTTGTGACAGTAGAGTGTGTGTTGTGCCCACGAGGCAGACCAAAAGTTTTGCTCAAGGTGCACCATTTTTGCAATGCGGACTAGTTTAACCATAGCACAACTTTTGCTGCCTTGGGCAGCTTATTGGTCCAAGGATTGTGTCCTCCTCAAGGACCCCTGACCATTTGTTGGGGAGTCGTAACCGGTTGTTTTCACCCTAATCATGTCTTCTAGATTTTAGGGTCATCCCGACTGCTTTTAGTCTCCAAACAACACATAAAAACGCATACAACATACAAGGACACACTAGCACACACACAAGGCTAGTTTTCGAACGTCTTGGTCGTCCCTTGACGTTTGACCTCAAAACTTACATAAATCACTTCAAACACTTAATTAATAATTTGTACACATTATTAACTCTTCAAACACTTGTTAATCTCTATTTCAACCTAGTTCATTAGGAGTATGGGTACAAATTGGTTGAAGTACATACTTTCAAGTATTTCACAGATTTGTGATGAACAACACAAATTCAAGTGTTTGTTTAAAACAATGTGATGTCACAAAATTGATCTCTCAGGTGATTGAATTTACAAAAAAGAGCTTTAAGAATATGTAGGTTGCTGATTTGAGTACTGCTCGTGGTGAAAATATCACTTATTTTTATGCTAGAAGTGAGAATGTTGATATATGACACAAGAGATGTTCTGATGTGAGTTCCTTTTTACAGAACAAACGTGTGTCAAGGGAGCCGCTCGATTGTCTCCCTAAAATAAAACTTATAGATGACAAATTTTTTTAAGTGTGTGTTAAAAAGAAACATATTAGATTATTTTTCAAGAGGGATGAGCAGAAGTTTCATCTTCCAAAAAAATTTGATGTTGAAATTGTAAATACTACATCTGTGAGCAAACGGATGATATTAGGAGTTTGATCCAAATAATGATCAAAGGGTAATTATGGGACATTCTCCCTCTAACAAGTCAAATACAATGTATAAAATGTGGTCATGTGTTTTTTATGAGTGTGGAAGAATTGAGTAGCAGCAAAAGAAAGAAGATACTGAGATGAAGAGCTGCTTCAAGTTCAGAGAGATAGTCTAGACATTGATCTTGGTGAAGAATATGATCTTCATCAATCAAAAAATTCCAAACAACCTAATGTAATGATTACTTTACGAGGGACCTAGTCCGGTAGATACTTATGAACAAAAATGATATAGTTCAAAGTAGGACACTGGGTTCCCCGACAGGCTGACAGGTACTCCAAGATCCTACTCCACATTGGTTTCAAACAAGATAAAATTGACAAATCATCTTCTTTAAATCACAAAGGAAAGTTCTTGCTAACTACTGAAGTATGTATCGATTATATAATTTTGGAATCCATTTTTGAGGTGCTACGTGAAGAGGTTGCCACACTCATACGTAGTGAGTTCTAAATGTGAATAAAGGGGGAATTGTTCATAGAGATACAGATCAAGAAAACCTCTAAAGATTTTCAAAATGGAAGATCAAATGCCTAACATTTTAAACAACAAAATGCCAAGCGAGGGCCAAACTATCAAGAACAGGACCTGGTATAAGCTCGGAGAACCTATTGAAGAATTTTCATCTTATGGATGTTAAGATGATTGATATTACCATGGGGACCAACTCGAATATGCGTGCTGATTGATCAGCTCCATATGTAAATGATATAACTGTTAGAATTTGTGTAAGTTTACAAGCCTGTCCAATGAAATTACATTTGAAATTTGCTAAGAAAATCCTAATGCACTTGATAAAGACATGTTCTATTTTTACTATATACACCAGGAGACTTTGTGTTTATTGGAGGAATATGTTGGTGCTGATTATGTTGTGTATCAAGCTAATATAAAAAAATGAATGGCTCAATTGTTTGGTCTCATATCTTTCATGGGGAATAAAAGGCAAGATTTGTTGCTGTTTCAACAATTGAGGAAAGGTATGTAGCACATGCAGATTGGTGTGCTCAACTCTTGTAGATCAACTCGCTGATGTCTTCTCATAAAAAAATTGAACTTGGATATGTTGAAACTGAATTGAATGGATCATTCCTGAAGCAATCGACTTTCTCATGATTATGCAAAGGGATCAGCTATCATTGCTTTTCAGTTATGTATGTTTATCAATTTTAGTTTCATAACTTTTATAGGTATTCATACATGGAAAAAGGTATGAACAAAAAGAAATGTCAGGATAGATCAAAACAATCACATTCAAACTATAGAGCGGGACCCGGTCAGTTCTCGAAGGTTAGAACTCTTAACATTGCGTTTTCAGTTATGCATCAGAATCGCTGCAACTGCCACATGTCTGTCATTCAAATATTTTATCATTGTGCCATCATTTAAATACTAAGACAACACTTCCTTTATACACTAACTTTATTTCCATCTCCCCGGAAATTTAAAATCCCCTTTTAGAATTAGAGCTTTCAATACCTTTTTTTCTCCGCTCTCTCAAAATACTTTAAATGTTTAAACCCTTTGATCCTATTGGGGAATTTTTGAAAAGAAGGGACTAGGTCTGACACACACAAAAAAGAAGGTGGATAAGATGATGCTCAAAAGGAAAAGGTTGTCATTCTAAGAACTCAAAGTATTATGAATAGAAGGGTGTCTGATTTAGAAAAACTGATGATGAAAAAAATCTTAATGGTTCCTCAATTATTGATCTATTCATCTTAGAGGTCTTGAGTATGTTTTATCTTGCTAATCCTTTTGTCATGAGAAAATCAAGCTTGATATGAAAGCTATGATAGTTGCTCTAGCAAACAGGGATTATACAATAGTTTGTATGAAGGCTTAGCTTCTGGAGGAACAATAAGAGGACCACGTTGAAAATAAAGATAAACACAAAAAAAGTGAAACTTGGAAACAAAGCATGTGGAACTTTAAGAGAAACTTCTAAAAAAACATTCTAAATGATATGTTCTACTAATTTTTTTCCTTCCATACCTTGTTTCTAAGTCATATGTTCACTTCCTAAATTCCCTTGTCAGTCCTAAAATCATTGAGTATTGTCATGATTCTCATTCATAATTATATATGCAATGCCTTGATTTCTGATCTTTCATTTTTGAATGAAAATGTCTTTTTCTACTGACTTGTCTCATTATTTTATGCAATTTCACACATGCTCAGTGCTGCCCAAGTGGCCATGAATTTTTTTTGAGTTGTATTTTAAGAGACTGGGTTTACTGTTTATCCCTTTTTATGTTGTTAAAAGGAGGGACACTTTTAGGGTATGAGATCAATTATGGTAATCAATGATGTTATCATATCAATGATGTAATGGTCTGTAACAACCAAAATGTCTAATGACCTATACAAAGGGATAAGCCATAGTCAAATGTCCTAAAGTAGTCTAAATGTTAGGTTAAGGTTCTAAACTAATCTTCCTAGTGTTAAACTAAGGTTCTAATACTTAAATGTCAAGGCACAAAACCTTAGAACCCTCTCAAGGACCCATGAGAGGACACAAGGAAGAGTCAAATATCTGTAAAAAACAACTTGGGTTCACAAGAACCATTGACACCTCGTCAATGTAAACACTCCCAGTAAATGGGAGTCTTGAGTCCAGTCTGAGTCTCCTCCAACTTAGCAGCCAAAAACCAGTATCTGTCCAAATTTACGAGTGACCGGTACGGTCTGTCAATGCATTTATGCCTCGTCAATGGGAACTTGTCAATAGGCATTGCTCACTGCCCCAAACACGGCTTAATGAAGGATACTTTTGTAATTAGATAATCAATTAATTTACACTTAAACAAGATTATAATTACGTATTTAGGTATATTGAAGAGTATTAAAGCAATAAATAAGTCTACCACATATAACTCCAATCATAAAATCAAAACTCACTTTCCCTTCCTCAGAAATCCTGTCTCTAACCCACCATTTAAGAACAAAGAATAACACAAGCTTGGGCACTAAAGACTCACCCTTTTTGTACTTCAAAATTGTAGACTATTATCAAAAGAGGTATGAGGATGTTGGTTCATTTTTACTCCATGAAGCCCTTGAAAACATTTATTTTAAAAATAGAAATGGTGACCCAAAAATTAAGGTTTGTTATTTAGCCATGGGTTGACTCAAGAATAATTTTTTGTTATGTTATTTAATTTATTTTATGAATGTTTTGGGATTAATTGATGATTTGTATTTTAAGAATCTACTAAGAAACCAGGTGCAACCTACGACATAACTTCATGGGTGTTGTTGAATGAATTGAGTAGATATGTACTCGATGAGTATCTCGTTATAGAATATTGTTTTCATGCCTAATATGATGTTATTGGGTATAATTATGATACTTGATTCCTGACCATGAAAAAGGGTAAACCCTAGAGTTTGTATATATGTGGAAAATGTGGTACATGAACTAATGGATTTGTTTTCAAGATACATGGTTTATGAAAATATGTATGTAAGGTATTGTTGGATGGTATCCACTCTCTTGAACCTTACCTATTATGTTGCACGAATAGTGTAGAACGATGCTAAAGTATATGTGTTGATTGAAAGTATAGTCCACATGAAAACACTGTGATGATCTTGTAAAAGTACTAATCACATATATATGTTTATTCTAGGTTGAGAATGTATTCTCACCTAATGAACCAAAGAGATTTATGTTGAATTGTATTGAATGAAGAGGGAGTACTTCTTCGCACATGTAGATATAATTAAAAAGACTAATGCTAGTAAATTGGGAAAGTATACTAAGCACCAAGGGGATATGACCAATTAGGAAATGACCCTTCCATTAATTCAAGAGGTAGGGTCATCCTAGAGATATTCATGAGATGGGGGATCCTCCGTTAATCCAATTGGTAAAGTCTCTACAAGCAATTTGTCTATCCCTTAACTACCTGACCTTGTAGGACTTAGCTAGTGGATCCACATAGTAGATTGTAAGTAGGCTATCTTGGAATATGGAAAACCCTTTTTTGTGGGGCTTTTTGACACTGGATTCCATGTAAGCTATCATGTTATATATCATTTATGGTTGATATTCGCTAAATAATGAAGTAATGAATGAAGTAGCACTAGTATATGATATTCTAATAGGTTTTCTAAGTAGAGGGGAGGTATAAGACTGCACTTGTACATGGAACTAGTAGGATTAGAAGGGTATTATGGCTATCTTGTACAGACATTCTAATACGAAAGAATGTTTGTTGAATGGACAACAGTTGAAGTAAACTTATCCCTACATTCAAATATGCTTCATGATCAATTTGCTTCAACTATGGTTATGGTATGTAGTGAAACGTAACGGTAAGGTGCGTGGATAAGGTGGTTTCTAGAAGATGCTTGGTAAAGGTTGTATTACGGGATGCTAACTTTATATTTCACCAGTAGACCTTAGGAAGTTCTAAAGTCATGCTTTTGTTGTAATATGGGCATTGCTTTGGCGTTGCCTTATGTATTGTATTGGTGATGTGAAATGCTTTCAAAAACCTCATAAATGCATACTTTTTATGAAAATGTCCTTTTCTCATGTTCTAATGGTTTTGGTGCATTACTCCATACTTAGTCCATTAATTATACTAACCCCTTTATTCTTATTTATATTATGAGTAAATGGTTCCGGCTACGTATTTTGCTTCTACATCCTTGGAGAAAGGTTGGACTTCCTATTTCCAAGACTTTTGGTATGTCCTTAAAGATTCGAGTATAATGAATTTAATGCAACTCTATGGATTATCTATTGATGTAATAGACTTAGTAGTCTTCCTTACATACTTTCTTTCGATAAGACTATTGTGTCTAAAGGGATACAACCCCTATTCGAATAATTTATGTTGTATTAGTATTAGTAGATAGTTTATGTGCGATAACGGTTATAACAATCCTGCTATTATGCTTTATGAAAATGAAGATCAAACTTCTATATTAAAAAGTTTCAAATTCTACATTATTTTGAGTTCATTATGCATTGACGATTATGCTAATTGCTTGTATAATACCTCGTCAACGTCAAAGACGCGGTAACGACTAGGGGTTCTCTCCGGCCGTTACATGGTTATGCGTATAGAGGGAAGATGTTGCGCCCTGAGTCTCTACCCTGGACGTGGCCGACACCCAATGGTCATTGATGGTCTTGAGAGAACCTTTGACCTTATTTACTTAACTCAAGAAGGCATAAGTCAAGAAATAACTCAATATATAACATTAAAATAATGCTTAGCGAAAATGACAACACAAATCTTAAAGTTTACAAGAGATATGAAAAGACTAATGAAACTAACACTATCTGTTAATGAAGCCTCTCAATTAAATATGGATGTTGGGACATCATCCTAAATCATCCTAATAAGTTAAAACTAAAAGAAAATAATGGAATGGAAAAGATGTCCTCCTAAATTAAGGGAGGCTCACTAACTAACTTTAAGCTGCTCAATTTATCAGCGGTACGCCAAATGCCGATCCTAGTTAGCTACGTTTGCGTCAAGATATGATGCAGTCGAACGGGCATAAGTACATTGAATGTACGAGTATGCGGGTTGGAATTCTAAAACAACATATGCTTGAAAAGGATTAAGAAAAAACACTTACGTTTGCTCTACTCGACTCATGAATAGCTAACCTATTATAACTACTCACTTTCATTATATAACAATTTAAAGACATGTGCAATATAATGAAAAATTATTTAATGAATGGTTTCAACTATGTATATGCAAAGATACCATTAACTTTAAAATTTTAGTAAAAATACAAAATAATCTGATATTAAGTCATAATCTTAATAATAAAGAAAATTTATCACGTTTTCTCTCAAAAGATACTCGTTCAATGCATGAATGAAGTCTCATACCCACATTCATACTAAGAAGAACCTCTAGAGGAACATGTTGTGGGAGTTTCTCTAGCCAACAACCATCACTTAATAATCAGAGTGATGATACAATGTTACCTCACGCTACCAAGGACCATCTTAAACCTGCCAGAGTATGGGACCTAAAACAACATAGACTTGAAAAGGGGTAAGAAAAAACACTTACCTTGTTTCTACTCGTCTCATGAATAACTAACTCATTATAGCTACCCATTTCATTAAACAACAATTTAAGTACATATGCAATATAATGAAAAGTTATTTAAAATATAGTATTCGACTCTGTATATGCAAAGATACCATTAACATTAAAATGTGAGTAAAAATACAAAATAATCAGATGTAAACTCATAATCTTAATAAAAAAAAATATATCATGTTTCCTCTCCAAATTTACTCTTTCAATGCATGAATGAAGTCTCATACCCACATTCATACTAAGAAAAACCTCTTGAGGAACCATGCAAATACTGTTGTGGGAGTTTCTCTAACCAACAAACATCACTTAATAATCAGAGTGATGATACAACAGTACCTCACTCTGCCAAGGACATTCCTAAACCTTCCAGAGTATATGACATGAACTTCCTAATGGATCCACTAGTAAATTGTGATAAGGATTCATCCAAAAAGTATTACCTTTTTATACCCATGATGACTATGTGGTTTTAATGGATACTAGAGTTAATCTGAAACTCAGATCCCTACATCGGTGCTCAATACTACTCCAAAAGATATACTGGCTAATATGTTTCTTAAAACATACCAATTTTGTGATTTGAGATTATTGTTCTAAACTTAGTTTTAAAAAACAAAAACTCTCTTGGAAATCATAGTTTCGCTACTTGCTTCATTTTATAAAGCTATAACTCTTTTTCTGAAAAACTAGCTGAGGGCTCTTTGGAAAGCATAGCTTCCTTGTTTAAATGTTACAACATTTCAAGATCTCATTGGGGATACTTAGTCCCCCTATATTTTTGAAGAAAAGAACTTCAACTTAACTCTTTTGTCTTTTATATTTACTTATCTTGAAACTTGTGTTTTGAAACGACTCTTCGGGAATTACTTAGTTCCTTTATATTACTATAAAGGATGAACTTCAACTCTTTAGGGAAATACATAGTTACCTTATACTTCTTTGAAGAAAAGACTTCAAATTTTACTCTTTCTTTAATTCAAGACTTGAGCCTCAAAATGAAGTTAAAACGTTTAAATAAGACTCTTTGAACTTTCAGAAACTTTTCTTTGTATTACTTCTTACCCTTTAGAATAAGTTCATAGCTTCCTATACTTTGATCCAAACATTCCTTGAATTGGAGTATGGATTCAAGGTGCATGATTTCATGCTTATGGATGATTTTATGATGTTTAGAAGTACCTTACAGTGTTGGAATCAACTAGTAAATGTGGGTACATCACTATGGAACTAGAACGAAAAGATGGGGAATAAATGGGGTAACCTGGCGTCCTTGGCACTATGAGAGGCGTGGGATCCCAAACCTCGGATGCTAAGTTAATCCCCTATGGACAGAAACTGTCATGTGGGTCTATGGGAGGCGACGCCCTAAGGCCCTACGGAGGCGTCTTTCGACATTCTTCTCAATATTTCATCTTTAATCTTATAATCTTACATGGATGTTTACCCAATGACTAAGAATAACTAATATAGTAAAAAAAACAGATTAGACTCATAAAACCGACCGGAAATACAAATCCGATCATTTGCAACATCCTACAACCCATTCAATCAAGAATTCTATAATTGTACATCACAATATCATGTTCATCATCCAATCTTCTCTAACTTTGAATCACATTGGTGTGTGAGTGGAAGAATGACACATAAACATCTGACGTACCTTAATGGTGGTCACCCCTGACGATTTCCACAAGTCGAACTTCGACGATCTTGAACGTTCGTGCTTCCTCTTCTCGTTTCTCCTCTTCTTTGCTCTTCTCTCAAAACACTAACTTGTTTGATTAAAGCGTGTATAACCCCAATTTATTACACAAAAAAAGAAATAAATAAAAGGGTAAAAAAATAACAAAACACCTTTTTAAAATCCAGATTGGACTTCCCTACTTCAAACAACCCCACTTTCGAAAAGCATATCTCACTCATACGATATCAAAGTTTTGCAAATTTTGCGGCGGTTGAAATATATTTCCAAGGGTTTTCCAACAATATAAAGAACTGACTCTATATTCTCTTGAGTTAGATGTAATGGATGTTTGAAAATAACTGAAACAAACTTTTTTCTACTTAGTCAATTTTTCCTTATTTTTTCTTATTCTTTCGAAAAATAAATATTTCCTGATTTTACCCTCTTTTCTAGTGGATTCTATATGCGAGATGTTACAATATCTACCCCTTGGGAATATTCATCGTCGAATGAGATAACTCTTTCTAGGTTAAGGTGTAACATCTTACAGTCAGCTCATACACAAAAAATAAAAAATATAAACACAACATGCTAACTCAATATCAATGCTAAGAAACAGATTAGTACCTCAATTTGGAACTCCTCCAGATTAGAAGATATGTGGTATCTCTTCTTCTTATCCTTTTTAGTTGTTCTAGTAGCATCTCAATAAACTGATTTTCCTTCTTACCAAATGTCATGACACCCTTCATGTGTGAAACTTTAAAGTAATTCAATTTTCTACCATTGATACACACGACCTACCTAGACACCTAAATACACCATCTCCCCCTTGTTCAAAAGTCATCACTCTATCATTATGAGCACTTGCCTTAAATTAAAGACAGATAAGGTCTTGGTCTTGATTGCCTTTTACTTCCTACACTAACGAAGATTCATACCCATTCATCACCACTACTACTCATTCTGAATAATTCATTAATCAAACTCCTAATCGTGCAAGTCCATGCACCTCTTTTGCTAACTCTTTCTTATCTTCTTTAAACTAGGCGGTACTAACCATAAAAAATCTTCTTTACCTGTGATTAAGCTCTTTCTAACTAATCACATTCCAAAAATCTTTTGGTTGGTAAACACTTTCACATGAACACCATAAAGATAATAGTGTCATATTTTGAAGAAAATATTACAACAACCAACTATATTTCAAGGGTTGGGTAATTTTTCTCATAAAGTTTCAACTTTTTGGTGGCATAAACTATAAGTTTGTCATTTTGTATTTAAACAATACCCAAAACAACTCTAGATGCATCACAAAACTTGAGTACTTTCTGGTAAAGTCAATAAAGGGTTAGAAGTCAACTTTTTTTTCATTTCCTGAAAACTATTCTCACACACTTCAGACCATTGAAATTTACTTGTCTCCTAATGTTTATTTGGTAAAATAAAACCCTTCTCAAGAATATCCTTCAATTTATTTTTCAACTATAATGGTGACATTTTGTATGATGGAATAGAGATAGGATGAGTATCTGGAATGATGTCTATATCGAAGTCTATTTCTGTAAGGAGGGACTCCGGGTATATCATCATGAAAAGTATTTTGGAATCTCTTTTAATACTGGCACTAAAACTGACTGAATAGGAGGTATCTCATCACTTGTATTATTATGGACTAGGTGACAGAGAAGCCCCTTGGAAACTAACTTCTTTCCCTTAAGTTATAAAATGTCACGACCCATAGGCACTACTGAACTACTTTTCCTCTTTAACTGCTTCACTCGAAACTTAAACTTGACTACTCGAGTGTTGAAATCTATTAATTCATAATAGGCATGAATCAGACCATACCTAGAATGAAATAAAAATACACCATGTTTAACTAGACTAAGTCATCCATGGTACTTTTGTTATTGGCGGGAAATGGTACAATCACGATTGAATTGACTACTACAATAAAATCACCAACATGTGTGAAAATATTGAATGGTTCATCATGTTGTTTAGAAATAACATAAAAAATCATGGAAATATATGAATAAACCCACTCCTTAGTCTAGAAAAGCATAGCAATTATATAAAAGAATTGAATCATACCAGTGACGACATTTGGCGAATACTCTTACTCCTGGCGATTTTTGATATCAGTCAGTTGGTTTGTTCCTATGCCAGTACTATTTCCTTGCATGTTCTTTGGACACTCTTTCATGAAATGTTTCTCTTATAAACAATTGAATCAACTTGCCTGTCCTTGAAGACACTTTCCTGGGTGGATTCTATAAAACTAAGTACATGCACGAGCCTATTTAACTCCTTCTCTTGCACTATACTGAGACTTGTCGCGTCTATGTATAAAGGGTTATGAACTCCAACCAGAATGTTAATCATTGTCTCTGGGTGCAAGGGCACTAGTATATGATGGAGCGTGTACTTTTTGTTTCTATTTGAAGGAAGAATTCATACTATTCTTTTGATGCCTGAAATCGTTGCCTGATGTTGTAGCCCTCTTATTCTTAAACCCTTTATATACGAAAGTTTATCCTTCTAAACTTGTTGCACATGGATAATTAGCCTTGCTATGTCCATATCCCCTATCAACATTGATTCCTTGCCTTCCTTGCTTTGTTTACGAGACAATCTAGCAACAAATAAACTAAAATTTCTACTCATCTCAAGAACCATCTCCAGTGAATAGTGGGAGATTTGTGCAAGCTTCAGAATGTACTCATAAATATTCATAGACTCTGGACTAAGAGTATGAAAATCTCTAATCTTTTTCTCTAACAACTCAAGGGGAATCAAACATCCCATGAAATCATTCTCAAACATAGCCCAAGTAACTATTGACGCATCCTCAACCGTATTCCTTTTCCATTGGTCGAAGAAGAAATGATACCCTTTACTTAGTATGCAGCTAGATGTAATATCAAAAATTTTATAAAGTAATTGAACAATGTTCTTTGGATCCTTGGACACTTGAACCTTTGAAGCTTGGTGGTTTCATCCATAAAAAATCACAAATCGTTGAGGTATCATCCACTTCACGTTGATTACCTCTCTGTCCAACTTGATGAGTTGTAACTTGACATAACATCCGGATAATGTCATAGAATTCAGCATGAGTAATCTCTCCTTGAGGTTGCACTTCAGGTGCATTTAGAAACTCTTGTTCCTCAACAATCCTTCTATCTTGACGACCTTTAACTACTCTTCATAAAGGTATAATTCTCTAAGAACACGTGCATACACGAATTAGTAGGAAACTTTTTAGAGATAAAATTCTAAAGCATGAGATAAGTATTGATATTGTAGCTTCCTAATTATAGATATGGCGCGATTCAGACCGATGACAAAGACAAAACATACACGATTTCATCAACTCCCTATGACACCTGAACTCTGTTCTTTGATACAAACTTTTTAATTCTCAAGCCTACACCCTGGACATGGTCGGCACCCAATGACCATTGTTGGTCTTTAGCGAACCATTGGCCTGACTTACTTAACTAAATAGAAGACATAACTAATAAATTACTTTAAAATAATACTTATCCAAAATGGCAACACAATTGTTATAATTTAAAGAGATATGAAAAGACTAAAGAAACATTACTTTATCCATCTATGAAGCCTCTAAATTAAAGATAGATGTTGGGACAGGAACCCCAATCATCCTAACAATTGAAAACTGAATGAAAATAACTAAATCAAAAATATATCCTCAGAAATGACGGGATGATCACCAACTTAATTTGATCTGCTCACTGGATGTACGGTACACCAAATACAGATCCTAATTACCTGCGTGTACATCATGATATGATGAAGGACAACTGACATAAGTACATTAAATGTACAAGTATGCAAGTTTGAATGCTAAAACAACATAATCTTGAAATGGAGTAATAAAGGACACTTACCTTGTGTCTGCTCGACTTATTTATAAATACCTCATTATAAATTCTCATTTCATTATATAGTTGTTTAAAGAAATGTGCAATATAAAGAAAAGGTATATTAAACATGGTTTCCAACTCTGTATGTGCAAAGATGCCATTAACTCTTAATGTACATAAAAATACAAAATAATCTGATATAAACTCATAATCTTAATAATCAAGAAAATATATGATGCTTACTCTGAAAATTTACTCGTGCAATGCATGAATGAAGTCCCATACCCCCATTTATACTAAGTAGAACCTCTTGAGGAACCGTGCAACTATTGTTGTGGGATTTCTCTAACTGATAACCATCAATTAATAATCATAGTGATGATACAACATTTTACCTCACGCTGCCAAGGACCATCCTAAACCTTCGAGAGTATAGGACCTGAACATCCTAATGGATCCACTAGTAAGCTGTGAAGAGGATTTATCCAAAAAGTATGACCCTTTTCTACCCATGATGAATACATTATTTTCACGGAGACTTGAGTTAATCTGAAACTCGCATACCCACATCAGTTCTCAATACTACTCCAAAAAATATATTGGCTCTTATGCTTTTAAAAACATATTGATTCTGAGGTTTGAGAATATTAATAAAAACTTCGTTCTAAAAATGAAAACTTTTTTTGAAATCATAGTTTTCCTGTTTGCTTCATTTTCTAAAGCTATAACTCTTTTTTGAAAACAATCCCCAATGCTTTTTGGAAAACTAAGATTCTTTGTTTAAGTGTGAAAATAATTCAAAATCTATTTGGGAATACTTAGTCCCCCTATACTCTTGAAGAAAAGAACTTCAACTTAACTCTTCACTCTTTATTCTTGACTACCTACTCTTTACTCTTTACGTAGCTTCAAACTTGAGCTTTGAAAAAACTCCTCGGGAATTACTTATTTCCCTTGTATTTCTTTAAAGAATGAACTTAACTCTTTAGGGAAATACTTAGTTACCTTATACTTCTTTGAGGGAAAGACTTCAACTTTTACTCTTTCTTCAACTCCATACTTGATACTTAAAACGATGTTAATACGTTTAAATGAGAATCTTGGAATTCTAAGAAACTTTACTTTGGGTTACTTCTCATCCTTTAGACTAAACACTTCGCTTCCTAGACATTGATCCTAACATTCCTTGAATTATATTACGGATTAATGGTTCATGATCTCATGTTTATGGATAATTTCATGATGTTTAGACGTACCATAGAGTGTTGCAATCAATTAGGAAATGTGGGTACATCACTTAGCAACTAGTACGAAAAGATGGGGAATGATAGGCTAACTTGGCATCCTTGGCGCACTAAGAGGCGTGGGACTCCTGGCCTCAATGTTTGGAGGCAAAGTTGGGGAGCTCAGGCTGGCGCCCCGCCCCAAGCCTTTACGGAGAGGCATTGTCCTGTGGGCCGATGGGAAGCGCGGTGCTCCAAAGCCTTATGGATGTGCATTTCAACTTTTCATCTCCGTTTTTCATCTCTTAACCTTCTAAACTTCCATGGATCATTCATTAAAAACGTAGAATCACTAATATACTCAACACCCAATAGTTTAGAATCACGAATTCAATCAACTAAAGCATCCTACAAACAATTCAATCAAGATTTCGATAATTGTTCATCAAAATATCAATGTTCATCATGCAACCTACTCTAGATTGTTGAATTGAATCAAATTAGTGTATTGGTGGAATACCCTCATAAGTATCACCCCTAACGATTTCCACAAGTCAAACTTCAATGCTCTCAAACGTTCTTGTTTCCTCTCCTCGTTCACCTCTCTTTGTTCTCTTCTCAAAATTTTAACTTGTTTTCTTAAAGCGTGAACTGAATAGGATCAGTTAAGACCCCAATTTATTATCCAAAAATTAAATAAAATGAAAAAATTAAAGAAAATACCAAAACACCCTTTTAAAATCCGGATTGGACTTTCCTTGTTCCAAAAACCCAACTTTCAAAAGTCTTATCTCAGTCATACGATATCGAAATTTCTCAAAATTTGGTGGCGTTGGAATGAACTTTCCAAGGAATTTCCAACCATATAAATAAATGTGCCTAACTCCTCTTGACCTAGAAGTCATGCTCGTTTTAAAATTGCCAAACCTCACATTTTTTCCACTTAGTTAATTTTACAGGCTTTTCCTTATTGTTTAAAAAATTAAATCTTTCCAGATTTTAACATCTTTTCTAGTCGTTTCTATTTGCGAGATGTTAGAGAAGAAAAGCTAATTGAAGAGAACATAGGCATACTACTAGGGGGAAGAAGTTGAATAAGTTTGTCATCATCAAAAACGGGGAACATGCTATTTTGTGTTGGTGTTTTGATGATTTGACAACATTGGGGAAGACTAAAAAAGGGGATCAATAAAGTTACATGAAGAGGTATGCTTATAGGGCAATTGATAAAAGGTGGAAGAAGTTGAATAATTTTGTTATCATCAAAAAAGGGGAAATGTTAAGTTGATGTCGATGTTATGTTTTGAAGATCTAAAAGACTTGGGGATCTAAGAAAGGACAAAATTCTTGTTAATGGGACTATTGACAAGGCAAATTAAAAAATAAACACAATGTGAGGAACTTTTGTGTGCATCGTTAAAAAGGGAGAAAATTCTATATTCTAGGTGTTTTGATGATCCTCACAAATAAAGGAAAGGGTCCTCTGGTATTGGGACTGATAAAATAGGAAGTGAATAAATAAACTAAGCATGGGAAATATTTTTCTGTCTTCATCAAAAAGGGGTAAACTACTATGTTCTAGGTGTTTTGATGATCCTCACAAATATAAGAACTCGGTCCCTGACAGAATGCTCTCATTCGAATTCATTCTAGAGAACAACTATGAAGTTATCATGTAAAATGGTAGGTGAAAAGTGCAGCGTACTACACCAGTAAGAAGAGTGGACAAGCTTGTCTATTTCAGTAGCTCAAAAATGCATGGACCCGGTCCCTAGCAAATACCTCTCCATATGATGCATAATGATGCACAACTATGAAGTTGTCTTGTTAGTTGTAGGTCAGGCGTCAGCGTACTAAACCAATAAGAATGGAATAGGTTTTTTCTCCAAAGGTTAATAACTCTTTATGGTTGATTCTTTTAACATGAAAAACAACATATTAAGTTCATTCGTTCAAGAATAGAGAGAATCAACATGTCTTAATCAAGAACTCAAGCATCAAACAAGAACAAAGATACATAATCTCACAAAGTCTGCATATGAGAAAAGGACGAAAGACAGTTGTTAAAAACATGCCAACTCTGATGTGGTATGTGCAAAACTTTTCATGACAACAGAGTCTTAGCTAATAGCCTCATCCCAACGGTTTCTGGCCATTTTGATGTAGTCTCTTCTCCAAAACACAAACATAATATTATGGCAACAAAAAATCCCAAACTCAAAAGGAAAAAATCATCTTTAAGGAAGAACAAAACTCATAATCAAGAAAAGGATCCGAAAAAGTGCTACAGCATCTTTTTTGAGTTTGAGTTATGTATCTAACATTTTATTTGCTTTTGCATCTTAAAAATTCTCAAATGTACAAGCAAAGACAATCTTGGTGAAGTTTTCTCCGAAAAGCACAACAAGGACGTGATCGAGATACAAGTGTTAAAGTGTGTATTAGGAATTCTACTGCCATGTATGTATTGTAAATTTGTTCTAATTTATAAACGATTCATATCTTTAGTTTTGATTTCTGAAAGTCTAAGTTAATTAAGGTTAACTGATTTAGTGGGTTACATGGTTGTTTGTTAGTCAAATTCAAAGTTATCTAGGGTTGTTTGTATCTGCTTAATTAAATTCTAAATTATCTAACAGTTAGGTGTCATAGTGTGTACCTGATAGCCTCAAATTACACTTGTCTAAAGAAGTACAAGTGGTCGTATCAAGTAAATAATCCAACTATTATGTTGGGATCGATCCAACGAAGAAAATGGTTTAGACATAACTTCAACATACGATTACTTCTATTTAGTCAAGTTCTTTCAAAAAATAGGAAATTAAAGGGGGTATTTTTTTGAAACAAAAGTCTTGTAATATATCTAAGTGAAACAATTAACATGAGTAAATCTTTAGTTTTTATCAAGTTGTGAAAGAAACTACGGTTTAATTGTTCCCCATAGGTTCATAATGCCATGCTCATAGCTATAACAATACTTCCATAGTATTTTGCTTGCAAATTAATAAGTTAGATATCTCTATGTCCTTGGTCCGGCATTAGAGAATTTCACCCCGTACCTTGGTCCGGCTAGGTGTGTCTACGTTACTTACCCTTTACATTACTTAATGTTAAGCATCATATTTGATGTATGACTTAGTAATTACTTTGCATTAAACGAGACTAGACTATTAGATAGTATCCCAATAAATTTATGTTGATATTTCTTTTTCTATTGACTACCTACTTGCTCTGGCAAATAATAATAAGGAGAGTTAGAACACTTGCCCTCGTTAAAAAGACTTCTAAGAAAAAAAGTTACTAATACATACAATAACCTATTTGAGAATTGTTATTAAGGTAGGTTTACTTTGTCAATTACCCATGGTTCCCAAAGTCCTAGTTGTGGATTTAGTTACCCATGCATAGAAGAACACAATTCATAATGGATAAATAAAAAATGATGAACTTACATTGACAAATCCGAAAAAAATCCAGAAACTAAACTTGAAACACTAAGAATTCTCTTGAAAACCAAATCTAGAAATTTTAATTAATGCTAAAGTTGCAAAACCCAATCTCCAAAAACAAACTAAGAAAAGTTGTAATAGAATCCAACCCTATAAATGAGGTTTTACACCTTATTTATAAAAAATATTGTCCTAAATCAAAAATAATCAAAATAAGGAAAGTTGTCCAAAAACACGGCTTCAATCAACGACCCCCACATACAGTCCGTCGATGAAACGATGGACCATCGGCTTCCTCCGTAAGTCCAGACTTAGCATTTTTTTAATCCTTTAACTGATATCTTCTATGATTCAATCAATGAACCAACATCATGGTTCGTCGACACGTCTAGTATCCTTCGATGCATTTCATCGTTCTATACTTAGACTTTCCTTAACATTGGGTACTGGGACTTTCTCTGATACGGTCAACGATTCAACAAGAGGGTTAGTCGATTGATCGACAGGTCGTCAATCATTCTGTAGCCCCACACTTGGTCATATTTCCTTGAGTTTCTCCAGATTCCAGAACTTCTAGTCGACAGTCACCACCTACGATCAATTGATGGGACGACAGTCCGTTTATGACCTTAGTGGGTGACCTTTGCCCTAAATCTCAGTTGTCTTCTGCGTTTTGGTTTTGAACACCTTTCCTGCAAAACAAACAAAAAACATGTCAAAATTACTACATAAAGACTCTAGACACAAACCAATCATGAGGAAAAAGGATTGGAAGTACCATGAAACAATGGTACATCAACACTCTCAACTTAAATTCATTGTTTGTCCTCTAGCGACGCACTATGACTTAACATAACACTTCGTAAAAAACTATCCTATTTTAAACTTTCACAATCACTTGGCTATCAATCCAAAAAAATTTCATTGCTTTAGTTGATGGTTCTAGTCTTAGGCTTGATTGGCTAACATATGTGGATCAGACCATGACATAGACTCACCATGCAAAGACTCCTCTACTCTTTTTCCTCTCGCCAAGGTACCATATTTCTGATATTGCAACTAGTGCCATCAATTCAAAAGATATCCTTCTTTTCTACACAATGATTTTAACTTTGAGTATAGTAATCATTATTTAACACTCACGCTCAAAAAAAATTCACACCTAGTTCGTACTTGTCACCATAGGCTTGCCCTTATTTTCACTTCTTAAGTTCACAACATGGACTCTTAGGACCACGATAGGGCTTTCATGTCTTGTAACATATCTCAGGGTCAGGTATGGTACATATGGATACATTTTAGTGAGTTTTTGCCCTCATTTACATAACGGCTAAGCGTCCTACCTCTTTCATTGTCTATTCTGCCCTATATTTCTTTTCTTGTCATCTTTGCCTTGCCTTCACCTTTGTTCTTTGTGGAACTGACTCTTACTTCATTTTTTCAACTCTTTTCTTTCTTTTCTCTCTTCTTATTATAATATTTTTTGTATTTTTTTTCATTCAATTGAATATTTTAGCAGAGTCAATTCTCTTGATCATTTATTCTTTTATTTTCCACATTACACTTTTCATACCCATTTTTCAGGTCGTCGCTCATTATAGCCACCCTCTACTTATAGATATTCCATAAGCAAAGGTACACATACCCATAATTTGGTCAAGGCCAAGACGAGGTCAGTTTCTACATTAGCCACCCTCAACTTATGCTTTTGGTCTAGGTTGAGGTGCAAATGTCCAAGGAAAGGACTAGGGCCAAGAAATTATATCCCGGGAAGTGAGTTGGTGAAGAAAATAAAGTACTATTATCAGCTCAACATATTGGATCAAAAAGGGATGACAATTTCATTTCGTTCAGTTTTACTTTAGGATAGATGTTTGCTAATTTTGAACAAGGACCTATGATCCATTTATAGTTGTCTAACACAAATTTCATTTGCAGGACTAACTGGGAAAGTTCTAGATAGGTACCAATAGTGGAACAATCAAATTTCCTCACTCTCTTGAATCCTCGTTACCCTAAAAAAATTGTTGGACAGCTGGTTTTAGTGTTAAATTGAGGATCATGCAGTGAGTGCATCTCTATGTAATGATTAGAGCTAATACTTTAAACTTCCTTATACCTATTCATGTAACTGCGGATATCATTCATGTTCATACCTCATAATTCACTTTCATACTTTTCACAAGCTATTTCGGTTAAACAGGAAAGTAATCAGTCTATTTGGGCAAAAGAACACATGCAAGAAAACCTTAAGAGTGGATCGTGAGTTGGGCTACTCAAAATTCACCCTAACACTCACTTTCCATTTATCCCGCCCATAACAAAAAACCATGCAATTCAACCCATTGCATAAAAAGTACAAATACAAGATTGTAGGTGAAGCAATCCTGAGGTGTATAGCACAAAAGATAAATAAGTAGGCAGGTTCAGTTTCTGGGAACCTGCAACCTCTATAGTAGGGACACCCTCAATGGTTCACACAACAATCTCTGCACCCTCGGTGGTGCTACCCTTAACAGCCTCAAGTTGGGAACTAGATTCCGCAACACCTTACTCTCGAGCCCTCATATGACGGGTCTCCTCATCGATCAACGAGGCTATCCTCGAAACTCAAGGTCCGTCCTCTCCTTCTTCCTTGCACGGGCATCCTCTCCCTCAATGGTTTGGCTGTTATGGTGCCTCATGGCACGCTCACATGGATCAGGTGGCGGTTTAGTGGGGATAGTGAATATTGCAGCAAGAATTGTGTCCTCTACTAGCTCAATGGGTGCAGTCTCAAGCTCATGTACCCACATCCCAAGAATACCGTCAACATCCTCCTACAAACTCGCCACAATATCGTGAAGAGTAGTCTAGTCATTAGTGGGGGTTGCGCATGCAAGAACCTGTAGTTCAAATGCATCAAGGAGCTGGTGAACCGCCTGAATCTTCCGCTCTATCTAATGGGCCACCCTCTTCGCAGTGCGGTCCTCAGCATCGGCAATGTATTTCTGCATCCAAGGCTGTATATGATGCAGCAAGGTGTCAATCTTGGCTTTTTACTTCTGGTCCCTAGCTATTGGTACCAGTGCTTCAGACGGTGGAGTAGACCTGGAGGAACTGGGTTCTCTAATAGTGCCATGGGCGGACTCAGCCATGGTAGTCTCTGTTGGCTCTGAATTTGTAGGATTAACCCCTTGGGCTAACTCTACCTTATCCGCTAAAGACTCACTTAGCGACTGCAACTCATTTCCATGCCCTCTCCAAGGTGCCACCACATTGTATTCATCCCTGATAATACTTATATCCACAGTCCCGGTCGGAGTATGAAGGGGATCATAGTGCCAAATGGGCACTCCAACGTCCCTGCATAAATGGAAGATCAAACAGTTAAATGGATAGGTAGTAGAGGTCTTAAAATCCCTCTCATTTATCACCGAGATCAATCCCTTTGCAAAGTCGATCTCCGACACAGCCACTAATGCTGCAACCAGTACCGCTCTATCCAATGAAAGAATGTTATCTAAAGTTGTGGGAGATAGGTGGTGGTGGACTAAAAGCCATAAGAACTTGGTTGTGAAAGTGTGGTTGGCCTTTCTTATAAGGCCTCTAGGTCTAACACCCAGTCTTGTCTCTCACCATTAATGGACAGGTGTTGTGCAATCCACCTCTTAGTGGACTTTCTCTAATCTATGCTCCTCTTAAACTGGGTATTCTTTACTAAATTCCACCTATAATCAAACTCTATAGTAAGGGGCTCCCTCGCTGCACCAGTGGGCACACCATAGAGGATGCGGCAAATGGAAGTAGGAGAAATGTCCACCTGGAAGCCTCAAACTAAAACCTCTGTAAGTGGGTCCTGTTTTGTAGGCTTCACCCGCCTGTCCAAGGAACCTCTAAGATAACGCCACATATGAGGCGTAGAACTCTATAACAACCTCCTTGCTATATGAACCCGGACTCCCATAGATCCACTCAAGCCTCTGGCGGGTATAGAAGATATACACATCACAGCGTGTGTGAAGTCTCCTTTTAAGAACTCTCTGCTCGACCATCACAAACCTAGTTACAACCTCTTTTAATTCAGCAAGTTTGCATCGTTGTAGACCAAATTTTTACAATCGACGCATCATCTATTTGGCTCATCAAGAACCAGTGCCGGTACATCGAGCAGACTCCGAACAATAGGCCTTATTAGACGAGGCATCGCGAGTAGGTATCTCTTGGTGAGTGGCTCCAAGTATATCATGAACCGACGACAATGGCTTCATTGGACCCCGTAGAGTGGGCCCACTCTGAACCGTATGACTCTTCGGGGCAACACGCTCCTAAAGAACCCGAGGCAGCCCCATACGGTATGTCGGCTAGTGTGTGCTACTCATCAAACTGGGAGGCAGTGAATACACGGGAAACCACCTTCTTGGGGGGTGCGCCAGTGGCACTTGAAGCTGGTGTAGGGGTGTGGGTTCCTGGGGGCACATATTCAGGATCCTACTCATCGTCGGACGTAGCAATCATCCGATTATATGGTGCCACGGAGTTAGACCTACCCATGGAATAGACAATGTTTGGTTTTGGAGCCATTTGTACCTAGAAAATAATTTGTTAGTCTCATACAAATCTTACTATACAGACAAAACAATTAAACCAAAAAATTTACACGTAAATCACAGTCCTATGCCGAACTGCAATACTGATTGACGGACACTATTGATGGCCCATAGATGAATCGACTGTCGGTTGATAGTGCCTGTCGATGGCCACTCAGGACAATTTTTAGTCTTCATTCTATAGAGCTTCTTAGCTGTAAATCACGGATGTTTAGAACAGCCCGTCGATCATTCAACAAAACATAGTCAAATTCCATCGTCTAACACTTAGAATAATTTTTAAGTTCTCATAAATCAGGGTTTCAAAATAATTTTGAAGTTCTCACAAATCAAGGTTTCAGTTAGAAACGGAGGATGTGCAAAAATCAACGGGGCATTGCCAATTTTCGTCATATCTGAGTATTAAATTTAAGGTTGACAAATCGATGGACCACATCGAAAGCCTGTCGATCAACCGACGATCTGTAGACGGGGTCTCGTGTTGTTGGTCAGAGACAACTTTCAGACCTTGTTTTTTTAGTGACAAATTTTGACATCTTTTAGACCCCCATATGTTTACCCAACACATCACAACAACTATAAGACAAATTCTTCATCTGTAGGGTTTTGATTTTGCAAGGTTCATTGTAGGATTCTACGATGTTACTAAACACTAAGTCGGAAAGTCAACAATCATAGTTTAAGCAGATTACACCTACCCATTCACATTCTATAATTCTAATGGACGTATTACCAACTATTAAACAAGCAAACACATACAATTTCATCCCTAAGTGAAGACCTACAATCAAATTTTTGTATCCAATAGCAAATGAATGGGAATGCATTAGTGGAGTTATAGGATGAGTAATATTTTCAACAATCTATGTGCCAGCCTTTGAATATCGACTAGAGAAATCAAGAGATATGAAGCAGCGTTTGGGAAGGAGAAGGTGGTGGGAGTTTAGAGGTATTTTGGAGTTTGGGGATTCTGATGAAAATGGAAGTGAACGATATGGAAAATTAATGGGAAAGGAAGGAAATAAGGGGAGAGAAATGGTTAGGAAAGAATTTGAAAATATTGTTGTAGGTTAATGAACATTTTTTTAATATAGAAGACTAGGTCGAGTTGGGTCACTGGTTCATTGGACTGACAACACCCCGTTGACGGTTTCTAAGTCAGTCGACAGATCTTTGATTGGACTATTGATTGCACACAAT
Organism: Solanum lycopersicum; assembly: GCF_036512215.1. Classification (NCBI taxonomy): domain Eukaryota; kingdom Viridiplantae; phylum Streptophyta; class Magnoliopsida; order Solanales; family Solanaceae; genus Solanum; species Solanum lycopersicum. The sequence continues at coordinate 21,094,894 of NC_090804.1, read as the reverse complement.
CTTGGACAAAATTTCAAGACGTACGGGCACAATCAATGGTCCATTGATTGAATGAAAGCACGTCAATTGGGTCTGTAGATTTGTTAACAAGACCATATTCTGCAAAATTCTTGGTTTTGGTCCCTGAAGATTGAACACCCATTAAGATATGGAATCTTTTGAGACACGGATCCTAAACTAACCTCTATCAAAAACACTACAAAAATTATTCATAAAGATGTGTAAAACAAAAACGAAAAAAGGCAATGCAACTATTCATGAAAAGAAAAGAAAAACCTATTGTTGACTACAGGATACACCTTGGGTTACTCCCAAGATGCGCTTAATAGAACGTCGCAGCACGACGCATGATCCTTGATTACTCAAATTTTATCAAGGTGATATGCCTCAACCCCTTCATGGACACTCTCCGCATGCCCTAGGTAGGTCTTGATTCTTTGCATGTTGCCCTCCTTGTTCTCCAATTTAACCGCTCTATGTGGGAACACGTTAGTAATAAGGAATGGCCTAGTCCAACTGGACTTGAGTTTGCCGGGAAACAAGAGTAGCCTAGAGTTATATAGATGTACCAAGTCATCAACCGAAAATTCTCACTTTTCAATCTTTTGGTAAAGGTACTTCATCTTCTCTTTGTAGATGGCTGAACTTTCATATGCTATTTGGCAAAACTCATCAAGCTCATTCAACCCATGAAGTCTCTGTTCCATTGCTTCATTCCAATCCATCTTCAATTTCATCTTTGTCCACATGGCCTTGTTCTCTTACTCAACTGGCAATTGACAAGCCTTCCCATATACAAGTTGGTATTGAGACATACCTACGGGGGTCTTGTATGCAGTACGGTAGGTCCAAAGAAAATAATAACGCCTCCTTAACCAATCCGTTCTATTTGCTTTTGCCATTTTTGACAGGATTTGCTTGATCTCTCTATTGGACACCTCAACTTTCTCACTAGTCCGTGGATGGTACGGAGTGGCCACATTGTAGCGAGCCCCATATTTCTCCAATAGCCCTTTGAACAACTTATTGCAAAAGTGAAAGCCTCTATCACTAATAATGGCCCTTGGTGTGCCAAATATGGAGATGTTCTTTTTCATGAACATGGTGACTCTCTTACCTTCATTGTTAGAAAGTGCTATAACTTCCAACCATTTTGTCATGTAATATGTTTCTCCTATGGGAACTCACAAACTGGCCAATAAAATCGATGCTACATACTTCAAATAACTAAATCACTAGAATGTTATTTAAAGGGAGATTTTTCCTCTTTAAAATTTCTCTATGTCTTTGGCACATATTACATGACTTAGCGAAATCATGAGCATCTTGGTGAATGGTTCAACAATAGTACCCACACTGCAAAATCTAATGGGCGGTCCAGATAACACTATGATGCCTACAGACGAGGAGTGGCATGCCTCCAAAAAACTTAGTATCTCCACTTTCGGCATAAACAACGAATAATCCCATCAGCACAACTCTGGTATAAGTAAGGTTAATCCAATTGAAATTTTTTACATCATGCATGAACTTCTTCCTCTGATAGATGGACAAGTCCAATGGGATTATATCACTAGCCCGATAATTTGCAAAATCGGTGAACCATGTAATCAAATCATGAGAAGCGGCCAATATATGTTCATCAAGGAAGGTATCATCAATTTTAGCCCTTTAACCCAATTCTCGAATAACTTCATCCTCTAATCTTTACAAGTTATGGGCAACTTCATTCTCAATCCCTTTTTTATCTTTCACCTCAAAATCCAACTCTTACAATAGTACCACCCATCTAATAAAACATTGTTTTGCATCCTTTTTGTCCATCAAATAACTCAAAGTGGAATGGTCAGTATGCACTATGACTCCCGTTCTAAACAAATAGGAGAAAAATATTTCAAAAGAAAATACCTCCGCAAGAAACTCTTGTTCAGTCACAGTGTAGTTCTTTTGTGCTACATTTAGGGCCTTACTTTCATAAAATATGGGGTGAAGGATTTTATACTTTATTTGTTCAAATACCACACCAAGAGCAACCCCACTATTATCACACATCACCGTAAATGGCTTACTTCAATGTGGAGAAATAATTATGGACGTAAACACCATCTTTTCCTTCAACTCTCCAAACGCCTTCAGACAAGATTCATCAAAATAGAATTTACACTGCTTCCCAAGAAATTTGCATGGAGGATGTGAAATTTTTGAGAAATCTTTAATAAACCTCTGGTAGAAGCCCGCATGTCCGGAAAATTTCCTCACACCTTTTACAGAGATGGGAGGTGAAAGTCTCTCTATAACATCAAATTTTGCTTGATAAACCTCTATACCCTTCTCTGAGATGTGATGGAAAACCATTTTATGATCTCCTTCTTCACACCTCTTACATAGGTTGATTCAATCGTCTCTGGTGCACAATACTTCGCTTGTGATCGAGCATTAGTTGAATTTTATGTGAACAAATACCGAGAGGTATCCCAATAATGTACGCAATACTCTATCAAATGGATCGTTTTAACCTCTTCAAAACTTCCACCAAACACTCTACTTGTTGGATATTTAGATCAGATGCAATGGTTACCAACAAAGTGTCATCTCTACCCAAGAATCAATACTTAGATGAGGTGGTAGAGCCTTAAGCTCTAATTTTGTGTCCTCCTTAATAGATGGTTTCGCAGGTGGAGACGCGTGATGCTTCCTATCTAACTCCAATTCTTTGGTTTGGATCGATATTCGCCTCGTTCAATTGCCGCAACCAAAGACCCATATTATTCAATACCATCACTCTCAAAATTCATGATCACTGCTGCTAGTGCCTCAACACCAATGCGCTTTTCAATTTGTATCTCAAACGTACTCTCAACCATGTAGGATATAGCGAATACATTTTGGATCTCACCACTCTTCTTCATGGATCTACAAATGATAAATGTTTCTTCTTCATTGTTAAACCTAAACTTCATCTAGCCTTTTTTCAAATCAACAAAGGCGCGACCTGTAGCAAGGAACAACCTCCCATGAATAATAGGCACCTCAAATTCAACCTCATAGTAAAGAATCACAAAATCGGCCAAAAATATAAATGACTCCACCTTTAATAGCACATCATGGAGTATAAATAGGCCTCTTCAATGTTAGATCGTCCATCAGTTACCACATAGCAGTGGGATTCGGGTAACACAAACCCAACTTTTTATTAACGGAGAGAGGCATGAGTTTATACTTGCACCATGATCACATAGTGCTTTAGCAAAGTGTAACAAACCGCTAGTTTATAGAATAGTGAATGTACTAGGATTTTTCTTCTTATGCACAAAAAATCTTTTAGCAATATCACTACAATGCTGCATTCCGTCATCAACCTCAAAACTTAACGATGTTTTCTTTGTAACCATATCCTTCATGAACTTAGCCTAATGGGGCATTTGCTCCAATGCTTCTACAAAAGGAACATTGATGGAAAGATTTTTTACCATAGTGATGAAGCGCCGGTATTTATCATCCTCGGTTTTCTTCAATAATCCCTGAGGAAATGGTGGTGGTGACCTAGGAATGGGGACCAGTTTCTGGGATACCTATGCTTCTTTCTCCTCTTTGTCCACCAATTCGCAACTAGTTTTTGCAACCTCTTCATCTTTTGTCATCTCATCTTCTACCACACACATCATAGGTGGATCACTAGTTTGCCTACCTCCTCGAGCACTAATGTCCATCATTTATAATATTTTGAATGGTATTGTTAGTAAGAGTGCCACGTTATCATAGGTTCAGACTAAACAATTCGGACATTTGTAGCTCAAGATGCTTAATCGAGACCGCATGTGCATCAACCTTTTACAAAAGTTATCCAATTCACCTCTCAATTCCTTTGATTGCTCATCACTAGCGTCAAACCTACTCATCATCTTCTGCAACATATATTCAACTCGCGCTATACTACCTCCACTATCCGTGGGAGCAACTTACCAATTTTGAGGTGGAACATAGGGCCCACTTTGATCATTTCTGTTACCATAGTTACCCCATTTAAAGTTGTTGTCGTGGTTGTAGTTTCTATCTCGAACATATTGTCCTTCTCTATTGTAATTCCATAATTTGACCTTAATTTCCTTGACCGTGACACTAATTTTTCTGAGTGGAGCCTTAGACATTTTGTCAGAAACCTCCTGTCTGATCATTCACTTTATAAGTATCTTTTTCATAATAGTATTCATCCACTTGCAGTGGTGGATTAGTCATGTAATTCACCGTATTTACCTTCTCTGCTCCTCTAGTGACATGATTCAATATCAACCTAAGTTGAATTCTCCTTTGAGCCCTCTCTTCACGAATCTCAGTTGTGCCCGCATTGTGTGTACTTTACACTTAAAAGGTGTTTCTCCAAGTATCCAACTTTTGAGTACTCTAAGTCTTATTGTTGCGAGACATTTTGTTCAACTTCTCTGCGATGTCTACATATGTGCACTCACTATAAGAACTACACGCAATGGTATCAAGCACCACTTTTTTATCGTCGTCTTATCCCCGATAGAATTACTCTTTTTACGACTCATCATCAATATGGTGGTTTGGGAAACCTCTATCGTATTTTATAAATCAGTATTAACAGCTACTTACCGAATCCCTAGGTAATTCCACAAAGTAGTTCAAATCTACCTTTGTGGTTGAGCTTTGTGGAAATGTGATATACCGTGGTTTCACGGTATTTTTAATACTTTATCCTTATGTTTAGTGTGTCCAAAAGCCTTTTTGTGCTAATTTTTATGTAAGTTTCCCTTTATTTGCAAGAAATCAGTCTTAAACATGAATGCGAAGGTTTTTGAGCAAGAAATACAGAAAAGTACCACCTACGGAGCTAGTGACGGTTCGCCGTGCCCGTGACATTCTATAGGTGGCATCGTAGTGCAGCTGTTGAAGGAAGATGGGGAATTCTGACCAAGTGTGGGGTTAAGGAGTGAGTGACATACTTTTGTAGCCATGATTGTCCATCCTGGTGGTTCATCATGAAGATCAGAGAACTAGTCCCAATACCTAAATTCCAAGTGTTCAAGTGTTTTGGAATGGAGACCCTCGATGGTCCGGTGTGCCTTTGACGATCCGTCATACTTGCCGTCGAGGGTGATGAAGAAAGAAGCAGAAGAAATTGCACAAGTATGGGACAACGGAGTCCATGACGGCCCGTCGTGACCACGACGATCCGTCGCGATGTTCGTCGACCCAGATGCGTTTTGACAGATTTCCAGCAAATAGAGTCCTTATTTAATAAGGTTTTTATTTTTTATGAATAGTTCAAAAAACCTCATTTTTGGGGTTAGATTCTTGATAATTTTGAGACTCTTGGTTAGACCCTTGAGTATTTTTAGACTCTTGTAATTGATTGTTTATGACTTTTGTTGATTAATCAAGTACTTTTGTATTTTATTTTTTCTCATTGAAGTAAGAGCATGAATTATTACATTATATATTTGAATATTGTGATTATGACTATGGATAACTAAACTCCATAACTAGGGTCGTGGGAAGCAAAGGTGAATAATGCAGTAAAACCTAACTAAAATAACAATTCTAGATTAGTGTCTTACATGTATTGATAATTCTTCCGCTTAGAAGTCTTTTTAACGAATGACCAACGTTAGAACTCGTCTTAATGCTACTTGTTGGACCAAGGAGGTAGACAATAGGAAAAGAATTATCGACATCGATTTAGTGTATACTATCTAATAGGCTTGTATTGATTGGTACGAGGTGATAACTTAGTCAAATAACGAATAAGATGCTTAATATGAGGTAAAGGTAAGGGTTAGTTTAGCAACACACATTGTTGGACCAAGGTGCGGAGTGAAATTTTCTAGATGTCGGACCAAGGATTTAGAAATACATAACTTATCACTTTTCATGCAAGATACTAGGAAAGAATTGTTATAGTTAGAATTATCAAGTTAGGAACATGTGGGGAACATGTAAACCCTAGTTACATTTATTAATTGATTAAACTCTAACATTTGATGTTGTTAGTTGTCCCCTTTAATTTCACTAGTTATTTTCATTTAATAGGAATAGAAAACCCCCATTTTATCATTTTTGCTTTCCAAGGAAATAATTGACTGAACCATAGGAATAATAGATTGAAGTTAAGTCTAAACTATTTTCCTTGTGGCAACGATCCCAACCTTATTATTAGGGTTACTTACTTGACACGACCATTTTACTTCTTATTTGAGAAGTAAGTTTGAGCATATCAAATTTTGGCGTCGCTGCCGGGGAAAGTAGCTTTTAAATTAACATAAATTTATTACTTTAGTTTATTTGATATTTTCTTGATTTTGCTTTTTTGTTGATGTTTTTCATACTTGCAGGACCATCTTCCATGTATGCCAAATACACGGAGAGGAATAGAACCCTTCTTTCCCTATGATAACGAATTAGAGCGTACACTACACAACATGTATCGAAGCTTGGGAATTAATGCTGATGATCCAAACCTTAACATCCCAGCTCTGGTTGATGTTCATGGTCACTGGTTACCCGATGCTCCTGGTGAAAACCAATAGAGGGGACACAATCCCTTTCCACGTCCCCAAGAATACTACAGAGGCTATGAAAATATAGAAGACTCCGATGGGCCGCTTGTAATGCTCCTTTACCACTAGGCCACACATTTGTGGTAACTAGTAGCCTGATGCAAATGCTCTTTGCCAGTGATTTGTTTTCAGGGGTACCTTTTAAGGATCCACATGCACATATAGCTAACGTAAAGGCAGTGTGTAAAAGCTATGTAGGAAGGCCTGACTTGGACTTGGATGTAATAGGGATAAGAGTGTTTCCTCTCCCACTGACGGGAGAGGCTGCTAATTGGTTCACTGAGCTCCCTTGAAACTCAATTTTCACTTGGAATCAACTAATGGACGTTTTCTTTGCACGCTACTACGGTCTCCAACAAACTAAATGACAAAGACAAAGTGAAAAACTTTGTGGCACTACCAGGAGAGTCAGTTAGTAGTTCTTGGGACAGATTCACCTCATTTTTTAGAAGCGTACCCAATCACCCCATAGATGATGCGTCACCAAAGAAATACTTCTATCAGGGACAAGATGATAATAATAAAGCGGTGTTAGATACTATAGCGGGTGGTTCTTATGGGGAGTGTCCTTATGCTGAGATTACTGAAGAGATAGAGAAAATCTCCCGGAACAATAAAGCTTGGAGTACTAGGAAGTCAGATACTGGGAGAAACACCTTCGTAGTGCAATCCACTCACAACCCAGCCACAGATGTTATACGTTAAGAGATGGAACAAATGATAAATGAGCTTGGGTTGGTTTTAAAACATATCATTGGGGTGCAGAAAAGAGAAATTCAGTTAACTACTTGTCTAAACCAGTACCACCTAATGATGACTGCTATTATGCGGAGGATTCCAATGCAGTAAATGAGCAGATGGGGGTTTTTCGACCAAGTACCCAAGGCTTAAATAAGGATAATTGGTGCCAATGTCAAGGTAACCAAGGTCGGATCTATGGTAAATATAACCGTGAGGGTCATTATGTCCTAGATAAAAACTACAACCATGACAACAACATCAATAAGTGTAGCTATGGTAACATAAATGATAGGATGGGCCCTATGTCCCTCCTCAAAACCGTGAAATTACTCCTAGGGATGGTGGAGATAGTATGGCGCAAATTGAGAATATGTTGCACAAAATGATGAGGAGGTTCGATGCTAGATCTGAGCACATTAAAGAGTTAAAGAGTTATTTAGCAGGTATTGGGAAAAAATTTGATACACATGCAATATCAATTAAGCAGATCGAGTTGCAAATGGACCAATTATTTGCGACTGTGAACACACGGCAACCGGTCACTCTTCCTAGCAACACTGTCCAAAAGCCGAAAAATAATGCACACTGTATGGCAATCACTACTCGGGGTGGTAAGCAAACCATTGACCCACCTATGTCGTCTAATAAGGAAAAGGTGATAAAGGATAATGATAAAGTGGTAGAGGGTAGTGGTGAAGCAGAAGATTGCACTGAAAAAGATGCAGAAGTACCTATAAATGTAATTCCCATGGCTAGACCACCCCATCTTTCCTCAGTGATTAGTGAAAAAGACCGAGGATGGTAAATATCATCGTTTTATAACAATGAAAGATCTGGTTACAAAGAAAAGATAGGTCACGTTCGAGGATGATTATAGAATGCAGCATTGTAAGGCTATTACTACAAGATCTTTTGTACAAAAGAAAGAAGATCCGGGTCCGTTCACTATTCCTTGTACAGTCAGGTCATTACAATGCGGCTACTTATGGTTGATCGAACAGTGAAGAGGCCTATAGGGATACTCCACGATGTTCTAGCAAAAGTGGAGTCGTCATATTTCCGGCGGATTTTGTTATTCTTGATTATGAAGTCAATTTTGAAGTGCCTATCATTCTTGGGAGTCCATTCCTTTCTACGGGTAGAGCCTTAGTTGATATGGAAAAGGAGCAGATGAACTTTCGGCTGAACAATGAAGAAGCGACCTTCAACATTTGTAGGTCCATGAGGCAGAGTAGTGAGCTCCAATCGGTATGTGCTATATCCTACAAAGAAAAAATGAAGAAAGATAATGACCAAATTGTGAAAAACGAGAGTTTATAGTTGGGGATTTGGTGCTTTTAGATAGTTCAAGGTTGCATTGGCTTCCGGGCAAGCTCAAGTCCAAACAGACGGGACCTTACTTTATTACCCAAGTATTCCCTCATGGAGCAGTTCAGTTAAAAACCAACAAGGGAGTGCGGTTTAAGGTGAATGGAGAACGAATAAAACTCTATATTGGGCATACTACATCGGTGAATGAAGTGATAGAGGCATACCATCTTGATGAAGGCTGAGTAATCAAGTGTCCTCAATCGTGCCGCGGCGTTAAAAAGGCGCTTGTCGGGAGGCAACCCAATACGTATTGTTTTTTTTGTAATGGTAGCATATTATACTAATGGGTTTAAAATTTGCACGCACATCACCAGGAAATTCTGCAGAAAATCACTTTGCAACAGTCACTGACGGATACATCGACGGCTTCTCATGGATGTGACGGACCGTCGCATGAATCCGTTGTGTCAGGTACGTCTTTTTATTATTTACAAAACTAGGTCACATGCGACGGAACCAACGCCGGACCATTTCAGCTGCGACGGGCAATCGTCAGAGACTCGTCGCGTCATTAATGAAGAATACTCGACAAGACTGGCTGGTTTTTTTAAAAAAAATTCTTAACATTTCAAAACCCCAACACCTTCACTTCACCCCACTCCTTCCCTCTTCCTCCCATTTCCCACCCTTTTAAACATCCAAGTTCATAACCCCCTCTCTTTCAACCGATCATTCTCCCAAATTCCTAATTCCTAAAATTAACTATCTACTAGTCGTTGTCTGCCGCTGTGGTTCTTTACTTGATCACAAACTACCTTCCTCGCTGGTTTTTCTCAAATTCTTAGGTATGTGTCTCTGATTTCTACACATTTACATTGCATTTTTATTTATCAATTAGTATTAGCCTAGTTGTTCTTGATGGGTTCATTCTTTAATAAAATTCTGTCTGACATAGGTTGAAAATCCAAAAAAATTGCCATGCTAAAACTCTAGAAATAGGTGATTTAGTATTTCTAGTTTACTAGGTAGTTGGGTTAGATAAATGTAGGTTAAAACACTAACAATTCCATTTGGGTGATTGGGGATGAATGGGGAATCCCTGGTTCTGTCACTACATGACAGAAGGAGACCCCGATGACGGACCGTCGTATCCACGACGGACCGTCATTGGGTCTATTTAAACATCCTAACACGCCAGTGTCCAATTTTCTCCAAGTGTCCACCAACGGACACATGTGACGGACCATCGTTACCACGACGGTCCGTCCTGCACAACCGTTCTGGTTGTCAGAAATCATGTTCCTAATAGTCTCTCACTTTTTCTAAGTGTCTTTAAACGGACCCATGCGACAGAGCGTTATTTCTACAATGGTCATTTCTCCACATACCATCATGACGGTCAGAGACCCTATTCCTCAGGGTCTCACTTTTTCCAAGTGTCCTCCAACGGACCGTCATACCATCGATGGTCCGACCTGCATAACCGTCATGACGGTTAGTGATCCCTATCCTAAGGGTCTCTCATTTTTTTTCAAGTGTACCACGATGGACATCGACGATGGAAAGTCATAATCTCAACGGTTCATCCTGCATATACCTTCATACTTGTCAGAGACATTTCCTCAGGATTCTCCACATACACATAGTTTAAGTAAGACATGACGGATCCCATGACGGTCCGTCGTACTCACGACAAGTTGTCACCTTGTCCGTCATGTTTCACTATAAATATAGAAATGTCATTACATCTTAACTCTTTTATTTATTTTTTGTAATTTTCCTTGTCTTGTTTTTCTCCTTGTAGTACTAATAATGAGTCTTTACAGGTACTATCTAGTATGGCACCAAAACAAGATAGTGTCTACGCATGCGGGCGATCAAAGTCTGTCACCCCGTCTGCCCACCTATTCATTGGCTCTAATGATGAGCGTGACCCCCAGAACGTTCCCCCAAGCACTTCCACCCCATCCCGAGCTACATGTTCTGCCAGATCCATACCCAAAAAGGTGGCGTCCGGCGTAGTCACAACCTCCCAGTTTGATGAGGAGCGCACACTAACTGGCACACCTTCTGGGTTAGCTACTAATGAAGAAGGAGCGGCTGACTCCTTAGGAGTTTCGTGGTTGGAGAAAGTGTCTTGATCTATTGAGGTTTCTGCACCCGCCACCGCTACACAGTCTTCCTCGTCTAAACAGGCTGACAGTTCGGAATCCACACCCGGTTCACCAACTCATGCTCTAATTCCAGTTACCGACCAGCCCAATTAGTGATGTGTCGACGAGTAGTATCAAGTCTATTCTTATGCAAAGTTACTGAATGACAAAAAAATCATGACACAGACACTTATATTGGAGCGGCGGGTCCTTACGAGAAGTCTCCCAAGGATGCCAGAGTTCCACAATCTCTTCACAAGATATGGACTGGAGTGGACAGCGCGTCCGTTGGGACGTTATAATCAAGAGTTAGTCTGAGATTTCTAAACCTCCTATGTAGCGACTCTCAGATCACAGATTGATAGGCGGGCTGCTCCCGCCAGATTGGCCCCACCGGAGCATGTCCGAGTATGTAGAATTCCGGTTGATATCTCCCTGCCTGCCATCTTCCGGTATCTATATAGCGAGAATGTTGATGCCAACCGGACCCCTCTCACCGTAGAGTTTGACAACCGGTGGCAAATTGTCAAAGATGGCCAATTTCTGTGTGAGCCATGACTGAGAGAGACCAACAAGACGTGGATGACCCTTCACTTTTATGTTTATCGAGAGGATGCTGACTAGGTGACTGAGCAGAAAGGAGCTATAAAGAAGGCTAACCTGACCTCCACGACAAAGTTTTTGTGGTTGATTATCTGCCACTGCCTTTCCTCCACAACCGCTGATAATATAGACACATGGGATCGAGTAGTACTGATGGCGGCGATGATAGCCGGGTTTGAGGTGGATTTTTCTTGCATTCTATAGGTGGTCATGCACGAGAGGGCTTTTAAGGTCACAACTACTTACCCTTTCCCGTGCATGATCTTTTGTTTATGCAGGTCCAAAGGTGTGCCTATATGGCACGTTGATCAGCTCAATACAGCAGTGGGAAATGTTTATATCGGGCGAATCAGGGATGAGGACAATGAGTTTGCTACACACAGAGGGCCCCATCCAGAGTTGCCTCCACTTGGTGATAATCGGGCTGATACGGTACCACAAGACTGCACAGCTACGCAGGCGGCTTCCAATGACACTACCCCGGTCGAGTCTATCCCGGGTAGTAACATAGCCCCGAGCTCCTCTCACGCAGCCCCTTTCCCTACTCTGATCTTGCTTGCTAGGGTCCAAAAATTAAAGGCACAGATGGGTACACTTGTGCATCAGATCCAGCCTTTAATGCAGAGGTCTATTGCTGAGGCAGAAGAGCGCTTGGAGCGGAGAATGGTCCAGTAAACAAAGCAGAAGATCGGTGAGGTTCATCAACGCTTGGACACTTTTGAGTTGCGAGTGCTAGCCCGGCCTGCCCCTCAGGTGGATGTGTCAACCCTTCAGGCTGCTGTCGACAGTCTTCATGCAGACATCGATATGATCTTAGAGGCTAGGGTGTCTGAGTCTGAGGCCCCTTCTGCAAAGCCTGCTGAAGACACAGTGATGGCGGCCTTATTCTCCACTTCTAAGATTCCACTACCTCCCCCTTGAGAGCATGCCAATAGGCAAGTAAGGGTCGAGAGGAGGATGAGGCTCGAGAACATAAGAAGGAGCGCCGTGAGATGGAGGCTGTGAGGAGCTCCTCACTTGCTGATGAGGAGGCGCTTCAGATGAGGGCACTTAGTTAGCTGCTGGGGCATCTAGCTCCAGAAATGTGGAAATAGCGGGAGGCACTGCTGATAGTGTTGTTGATGTTTATGACACTACTGAGGTTGTCCAGATAACAGAGGTAGTTGGTTTTGGGGAACCGGACCTAGCAGCTTGCTGATAATTGGCGCTTTGCGCCCTAGGTTTGCTTCACCTACCACTCTTGTATTTTAATTTTTTTATGCATTGGGGACAATTACATGTCTTTTTGTTGGGAGTGGGGTAAATGGAAAGTGAGTGTTAGGGTGAAGTATGGGTAGCCCAATTCAATATCCTCTTTTAGGATTTACTTACCTATATTCTTTTTCGCGAAGAGACTGATTATTTTTTCTGTTGAACCGACATGTCTATATCTTGTGTACATATTTTAATTCTGAAGCATGATGGCTAAAATGATATCCTAATAAAATGAAAATGATTCATGACTAGGCATAATAATTGATAAATGTGTGACTCTAAGCATGATATAGAGGTACACCACTGCAAGACCCTAAGTCTAAAATTCGAACTAGGTGTCTTATAATCTGGTAGAGTAATGAGATGTCAAGTTAGTGTGACGAAGATTTGAATAGTCCACCATTTGTACTGAGTGAGAACTTTCCTAGTTAGTCTTGCTAAAAGTAAGCTGTAATAGAAAATTATGAAAAGGATCATAGGCCCTTATTCAATATATATCCCACTTTTAGCCTAAATTAAAGAAAACAAAATGAAATTAATCCTTCTTTGATCCATATGATTTGAGATTAAACTAGACCTTTCTTTTTATATCCAACTGATCTTTTCTGAGAATAATGTGTTGGCCCTGGTCCCTCCTTAGACATATGCACTTCAGCTTATGCCAAAAGCATAAGTTGGTGGCTAATGCAGTAAACACCCTTTTTATCCCCTGGCACAACTTTGGGTATTGTGTACTTTGACTCATGGCAAAGCCATGAGTTAAGGGTGGCTATTATGAGGAAATCTCTGGAAAGTAGGGTTGAAAGAACAACGAGAGAGAAAGAACAAAAGTAAAGTGACTCAATTAAAAAATAAATAATAATACAAGAAATACAAGCAAGAAAAGAGGAGGGTCACTTACACAAATGAAGAAAGAAGGGAAAATAGCAAGGTGAAAGAATATGAGAAACCGGGTTAAATAAAATGATAAAAAGTGGTATATTTAGCCGATATGTCAAGGAGGGAAAAAAGTCACTAATGTATACCTAAATATACCCTACCTGACCCTTGGCCTATGTTACAAGCTAAGAAAGTCCTATCGTGATCCTAAGACTTGTATAGCACACTTAAAGCAGTGAAAATAAGGGAAAGATTGTGGCAATATGTATGAATGGGTGTCAATTTGTTCTGAGAGTGATTGTTGAAAATTAATCCTCATACTCAAACTGAAATCATTGTGTGAAAAATGAGGATTTTATTTTGAAGTGAGGACAGTAGTTGGAATATCGGAAATATTAGCACCTCGGTGAGAAATTGAAGAGGATAGGTGTTAGTGCATGGTGAGTCTGTGTCATGGTTTGATTCCACAAAATTCAAGCCTAATAGTGATAGCATGCATAAACATGATAAGACTGATCGGGATTGATATCCAAATGACTGCAAAAGATAAAATATGGATACTATTGTACAAAGATTTATTATTGAGTTATACTGCTTCGCTTGAGGACAAACAACAAATTTAAGTTAAGGGTGTTGATATATCACTTTTTCACGGTATTTTTAATACTTTTTCCTTAAGTTTAGAGTGTCCAAAAGTCTTTTTGTGCTAATTTTTATATAAGTTTCTCTTTATTTGCAGAAAATCTGTCTAAAAGATGAATGCGGATGTTTTTGAGCAAGAAATACAGAATAGTACCGCCTACGGATCTTGTGACGGTTCGTCGTTCTCGTGACGGTCCGTAGGTGGCATCATCCTCAGCTGCTGAAGGAAGATGGGGAATTTTGACCAAGTGTGGGGTTACGGAGTGTGTGATAGACCATCGTAGCTATGACTGTCCGTCCTGCTGGTTTGTCATGAAGATCAGAGAAGTAGTCCCAGTACCACAATTCCAAGAGTTCAAGTGTTTTGGAACGGAGACCCTCGACGTACAGTTGTGCCTGTGACTATTCGTCATACCTTCCATCGAGGGTGATGAAGAATGCAGCAGAAGAGATTGGACAAGTATGGGACGACGGAGTCCATGACGGCACGATCCATCGCGAGGTCCGTCGATCCAGCCGCATTTTTACAGATATCCAGCAAATAAAGTCCTTATTTAATTACGTTTTTATTTTTTATAAATAGTTCGAAAAACCTTGTTTTTGGGGTTAGACTCTTCATTATTTTGAGACTCTTGGTTAGACTCCTTATTATTTTGAGACTCTTGGTTAGACTCTTGATTATTTTTAGACTCTTGTAATTGATTGTTGGTGACTTTTTTTGATTAATCAGGTGAACTTTTGGATTTTATTCATTCTCATTGAAGTAAGTGATGAATTCTTATATTACATATTTGAATATTGTGATTATGACTATGGGTAACTAAACTCCATAACAAGGGTTGTGGGAACCATTGGTGAATAATGAGGTAAAACCTAACTAATATAACAATTCTAGAATAGTTTCTTGCATGTATTGATAACTCTTCCTCTTAGAAGTCTTTTTAACGGATGGCCAACGTTAGAACTCGCTGTAATGCTACTTACCGGACCAAGAAGTAGATAACACAATAAGAATTATCAACATAGATTTAGTGTATACTATCTAATACGCTAGTATTAATTGGTACGAGGTGATTATTTAGTCAAATATCGAATACGAGGCTTAATATGAGGTAAAGGTAAGGGATAGTTTAGCAACACATGTAACCGGACAAAGGTGCGGACTAATATTTTCTAGATGCCGGAACAAGGATTTAGAAATACATAACTTAGCACTTTGCATGCAAGATACTAGGAAAGAATTATTATAGTTAGTATTATCAAGTTAGGAACCTGTGGGGAACACGTAAACCCTAGTTACTTTTATTAATTGATTAAACTCCAACATTTGAAGTTGTTAGTTGTCTCCTTTAATTTCGCAAGTTATTTTCATTTACTTAGAAATCGAAAACCCCCCTTTTATTATTATTGATTTCCAAGGAAATAATTGACTGAACAATAGTAATAATAGATTAAACTTACGTCTAAACTATTTTTCTCGTGGGAACAATCCCAACTTCATTAGTTGGGTTATTTACTTGACACGACCGCTTTAATTCTTATTTGAGAAGTAAGTTTGAGCGTATAAACACCGGGTAGTACTGTGGTAGGAACACATCCCTCAAATGATCCCAGGTATAGATAGAATTATAGGGCAACTTTGCAAACCATAATGCGGTCTCTTCCGTCAGTGATAGAGGAAACACTCTCAACCTGATGACATTCATATCTAAATATGGCCTCCGCATGCAACTCTTGCACACTGACCTCAGTTTTGGTATGTGTGCATGGTGATCCTCATATGGTAGCCTTGAAAAACAAACCCGTTGCGGTGAGCATCTTCATCAAGCTACAGTTACAACGAACGTGTTGCCCTGTGGTAGAGTAGGTTAGACAAGAGGCCTATCAGAATCAGTGATATTGACGTTGCCCCAATGTAAATCGGTAGGGCGTGGGATGGGAGGCTTCATCCTCAAAGCGTCATTAGCTCGATTTTCCTCATCCACTTGATTGAGAGCATCAACCAATGGTGGAAGATGGCGATTGATCCCATCACATAGATTAGTTGGGTTCTGCAGAGTATTCATTCTTCGAAGTGTACGGTTAAGTTCAGGATCGAATGGTATTATTGTTTCTCCTCGACTCTGTGAACTGCCATACACTAGAGGTAGACCTGAGAGAAACAAAAACAATAGAAAAAATAAAAGAAGTATATTGTTGACTAAATTTAAGTAATGTTATTAATCTTAATCTAAAAGACATTTTCCCTTGCAGCGGCGCCAAAATTTTATATGCTCAATTAACACCTCCCTAAATAAGTATAAGTTGCCATATCAGTAAAGAATCCAACTACTAGGTTGGGATCGATCGCACGAGGAAAATGGTTTAGACATAAATTTAATGTACTATTACTTCTATTTAGTCAGCCTCTCCGAAAAGAAGAAATTAAAGGGGGGATTTTGTGAAACAAAAGTTTTGTAATATCTCTAAGTGAAACAATTAACAGGAGTAAATCTTTAGTGTTTTTAAAGTTTTTAGAGAACATAGGTTGTAAGTGTTCCCCCTAGGTTCATAACGTCATACTCCTAGCTGTAACAATTTCCCCCTAGGGTTTTGCAGACAAAGTGATAAGTTATATATCTCTAAGTCCTTGGTCCAGCACTTAGAGAATTTCACCCTGTACATTTGTCTTGCTACGTGTGTCTATGTTACAAAACCTTACCTTTACTTCATATTAAACATCATATTCGATGTATGACTTGGGTCTTACTTTACACCAATTAAGACTAGCCTATTAGATAGTATCCCACTAAATATATGTTGATAATTCTTTTACTATTAACTACCTCATTGGTGCGGCAAGTAGCAATAAGGCGAGTTCAAATGCTTGCACTCGTTAAAAAGACTTTAAGTGAAATAATAATCAATGCATGCAATAACCTATATGAGAATTATCATTAAGCTAGGTTTACTTAGTTAATCACCCATTGTTCCCACAACCCTAATTGTGTATTAAGTTACCCATTCATAAAAGAACACAATTCATAGTGGATAAACAATAAATCATGAACTTACTTGACAAATTCAAAGAAAATCCACAAATTGAACTTGAAACAATATGAATTCACTTGAAAACCAAATCCGTAAATTCTAATTAATGCTAAAGTTGCAAAACCAAATCTTCAAAAATAAACTAAGAAAAGTAGTAATAGAATCAAACCCCCAAAAAAAGGTTTTGCACCCTATTTATAGAATATATTGTCCTAAATTAAAAGGAATTAAAATAAGGAATGTTGTCCAAAAACAAGACATCAATCGACGACCCCCACAGACGGTCCGTCGATTAAACGTGGAGAGTCGACTGCCTCCATAAGTCAAGACTTAGCATATTTTTTTCTTCCTTTAACTGGCATCTTATCTAATTCAATTGACGGACTAACAAAACAGTCCATCTATACGTCTAGGATCCGTCGATAACTTTCATCGTTACATGCTAAAACATTCTTCAACTTTGCGTACTGGACATTCTCTAATCTTATCGATGATTCAACAGGATGGTCCTTCGGTTAATCGATGGACTATCGATCCTTCCGTAGCCCCATACCTTGCAAGATTTTTGTGAGTTTCTCTAGATGCCTCAACTTCCAGTCGATCGTCACCATCTACGATCAGTCAATGGGAAGACGGTCCGTCGATGGCCTGTGTTGGTCACCTCTGCACTAAATCTCAATTGCTCTATGCGTTTTGGTTTTGGAAACCTTTCATGCAAAACAAACATAAAAACATGTTAAAATTACTATAAAAATGCTCTAGACACATACCAATCTTAAGTAAAAAACATGGAAAGTACCATTAAAATGGAGCCTCCCGTATCAAATATAGAACTGAAACTAGTTTTTCTTAAAGTATGTAGGTGCAATCGACAGTGGCCATCAACGGACCGTAGACTTACCTACAGTCCATCTTGCACATCCGTTGATGGAAACAAAAAACCCCACAATCTTAGTCCAGGAAAATTTTACATAGTGTCGAACGACGGACGGACCTACAGTCTGTAGTCTGCATCCGTCGATTAACACCCTATTTACCAATTCTCTATCAAGAACCACAATTGACCAGCACGGTACGTAGATGGACCTACGGACTGTAGATTTGATTGTAGGTGGAAGTTAGCAGATAGTTAGGGGGGAAATGAAATTGGGTCAATTTAAAATGATCATAAATATTAGCACAAAATGAATTAGGTATCCCATGACAATCCAAAAGATAGATAATTGAATTAACTTTGCATAGCCACCGACCTTGCTAAAATAAGACCTCCGAGAGAAATGTTATGTCCTTTTTAGTAAATGCCTGTCGCACAGACCGAATCTACGGATTCAAACGACGGATTGTGGACTGAACGATGCTCGATAAGTCCAGTTAGTCATTCTGTCCAACCACAACTAACTCAAGGGTCTTTGGTATTTTCCCACTTTATTTAGACCTTAAGATGCGTCATTTTGACACTAAATCATCAGATTTTAGTCAGTTTAATCCTAGAAGCACAACTATAACTTACCTAAGACGAATCATTAAATGAAAACATAGATAATTAAAAACATCAAAGGAAAAATAATTCAAGAACCCTAGTTCAACTGCGCAGCAAGGTTCAAGCAGTTCCCACCCAAAATCTAAGTGTTTCTCTGTGAATTTCATCACCAGGTATGTGAGATTTCACTAGTTGGTCCTTTCACCCATTGGGTCCCTACTTTTAAGTCAGATTCTTGATTTCCATATCATGATTAGACCTAGAGTTTCTAGAACATAGACAAAACTTCATGAATTTATTAGTTATATGTTCCAAATCAAATGATCATATTCTTACTAAGATTATTGCATAAATTTCAGAACCCTGGCTATGTAATTCTTTAGTTCTTGAATTACACATGCTAGGTCAGATATTTTAGTTACTTCATATATTCATGTCTCAGTTATAAATGTATAATTACAAGAACAATTATTGCATTCTCACTTTGTATGATCAATTTTGAGCTATCCAGTATTTACATAAACTCGTTAATTACAAAATTTATGGGGAGTAGCATAATACCTAGTTGGAGTAGGGTTCAACATACCCAATTAGTCCTCGAACTACTAGCCAAGTAGGTTGCAAGTCCTCTCAGTGGGCATTCAGTTTAGTGATTATGCCAGCATGCATTTATACCTTTGGCAGGGTATAATGGGTCCTCTCGATTGGGCATCTACAGCAGATGCCACATTTATCTCATGTGGTTTTATTTTTAGGTTATTAGTAGCTCCCACAACCCCGTCAGACTCTTTTGCATTGTCCATTTATCAGTATACTCAGTATTCATTTTCAGCATGTTATAAATTGGTCATTACATTCAGTTAGCTCAAAAATTTAGTATATCCTTTTTAGATTATTACACTTTTTATTATGCTTGTTTAGTTAAATTTTATTTTATCTTTATTATATCCTACATGCTTAGTACCTTTCAAGTACTGACGCATACGTGCGCTACATCTTCTCGTGATGTATTTTCATGTTCTCAAAATCAAGATCACGCATAGATCTATTCCCAATCTCCATAGGAACAGATTCAGTGGTGAGTCCTCATTATCCGAGGAGGACAATAGTCATGAGTTTCTTATAAGTCTTTAGTCATTTAGTTTCAATTTTTTCTAGACTTAGGTGGGGCTTGTACCAGTATTTCTAGTCAATTTTAGAGGCTATTTTCAGACATAGTTAGTTTCAGCTCAGTAGTGAGTTAATATTTTCTTTGTATTAAACTCATCAGTTTTCATATATCTTAGATTTAACATATGTGTATTTCTCCATCTCTTTTTTTTCTTTATGATTTAGCTTCCCCAACAATATATATTATTTAGTATGCTCATTATCATGCTAGTAGGGTTAACATAGGATCACTTGTGGTCCTACGTTCCATGTCCGAGTATCAGGGGTAGCTCGGGGCGTGACAACTTTGGTATCAGAGCACTATGTTAAAGAGTCCTAGGATGTCTGAACAACCGAACTAAGTAGAGTCATTGTCGTGGGTGTGAACTGCACCACATCTAATTAGAGAGACACTACAAAATCTTGTAGGAAAAACATCACTTTCTCATTACTTTTATCGTTCGTAAGGTATGATCTAATTCAGTTATAACTTGAGGTTCTACGTTTCAGTTCATGCCAACTAATAGAGCTAAAGCTAGGAATGCAAACGCAATTCCTCAAGTCTCAGATCAAAAAGTCTCCAATGGTGAGTTCGTAATGCCATACAGATGTTGGCTCAGCGTATGACTAACCAGAACAATCGGGCTCATGCTCATGTGGATTAAAATGGTGGATCAGCAGCAGTAAGAGTTCGTGACTTTGTTAGGATGAATCCACCTAAGATTTTAGCTTCACAAAGTAATGAGCATCCTTAGAATTTTGTTAGATGAGATCAAGAAGATCCTTGAGGTAATGCAACTCACTGAGAATTATAGGGTTGAGTTGTCATCAAATTAGTTGAAGGATGTTGCTCAGATCTGTTACACTCAGTGGAAGGAAAACAGGGATACGGATGCATCTTCTAATACTTGGGATTGCTCTAGTGATACCTTTCTGTACATGTGTTTCCCAATAGAGTTGAGAGAAGCAAAGTCTCAAGAATTCATGAACTTGAGGCAGGGAAACATAACAGTACAAGAGTATGGGATAAGGTTTAACACCCTCTCTAGGTATACTACTCACATGGTTGCTGAATCCAGGGCTCAAATGAATATGTTCTTGTATGGAGTGTCGGATTTTGTGATAAATGAGTGCAGAAGTGCTATGGTACTTGGACATATGAACATCTCTAGGATTATGACTCATGCTCAGCAGGTTTAGGGTTATAAGCTTATGGAATAGGCTAACAAGAATAAGAAGGCTAGGACTGGGAACTGTGACTATACTCAGCAGATATCGGGTGGTGGAAATCGTTCACAAAGAAAGCAAAAGTTATCATCTCCATCCCCTTCATATGCTAGTGTTCTATTCTCCAATAACAGGAATGTCTAAAAGGTTAGAGCACCAGGTTATATGTCTCAGGGAAATGTTTCACGCACCATCACTTACCCCACTTGCCCAAAGTGTGGTAAAAACCATCCAGAAGAATATCTCATAGGAAAAGAAGGATGTTTTGGGTTTGGTCAGTCTGGTCACACGGTGAGGGATTGTCCTTCTAGACAGGGTCAAGGAGTTGGTAATGGTAGAACTTAGTAAATAACTTCATCAGCAACAACAAGTCGCCCAACAGCAACAAGTAACTCATGTGGTACAGGTGGCGGTCACCGCTAGAATATGTTGTACGCTCTTCAAGATTGCAAGAATTAGGAAGGTTCCTAATGTAGTCACTGGTATATTACGAGTCATTGACCTTGATGTTTATGCATTGTTAGATCAAGAGGGTACTCTATCCTTTGTAACTCGTTACATAGCATTCCAATTCAGTGTCAGTACAGAAACTCTCTCAGAGCCTTTCTCAGTCTCTACTCTAGACGGTGACCTAGTTATTGCTAGACGGTATACAGAAATTGTCCTATCTTAGTATCTCAAAAAGTCACCTCAGTAGATCGTATAGTGTTTGAAATGGTAGACTTTTATATCATTTTAGGCATGGATTTTTACATTCCTATTATGCCTAAGTCGATTGTAGAACTAGGAATGTCCGTTTTATGTTTCGAGACAAACCAATCTTAGAACAAAAGTGTAGTAGCTTAGCGCCTATGGTAGATTCATTTCTTACTTTAAGGACAGAAATATAATTTCTAAGGGTTATCTCTATTACCTAGTAAGATTATGGATTCTAGATTTGAACCCCCAACTCTTGAGAAAGTTCAACTAGTCTATGATTTTCCAAAAGTATTTCCAGAAGATCTTCCCAGAGTCCCTCCTGAAAGGGAAATTGACTTTGGAATTGATCTCCTTCAAGATACCCAGCCTATTTCTATTCCTTCTTACACAATGGCTCCAGAAGAGGTTAAGGAATTTAAAGAGCAGTTGAAAGACCTATTATATAAGGCTTTCATCAGACCTAGTATCGCATCATGGGGTGGTGCGCCAGTATTGCTTGCAAACAAGAAATATGGTTCTCTCAGAATGTGATTTGATTATAGACAGGTGAACAAGGTCGCAATCAAGCATAAGTATCCCATTCCCAGAATCGATGACTCTTTTAACAAACATTCGGGTGCTAGATATTTCTCAAAGATAGACCTCAGATCAGGTTATCATAAGATTAGATTCAATTATAGTGACATTTCGAAAACAAACTTTAGAACATTGTATGGTCATTACGAATATGTAGTTATGTCGTTTGGACTAATTAATGCGTCTGCGGCTTTCATTTATTTGATGAATATAATTTTTCAAAAAATACTTGGACCTGTTCATTATCTTCGTTATTGATGATATCCTCATTTACTCTAGGAAGGAGGAAGAACATGCTAGTCATTTGAGAATTTTTGTACAAACTCTCAACGATCGCTAGTTATTCGCTAAGTTTAGAAAATGTGAGCTTTGGTTGAAATATGTTTGTTTCCTTGGTGAAATTGTATCTAGTGAAAGGATCCAAGTGGATTCACATAAGATAGAAGCAGTGAAACAATGGCCCAGACCTTCGTGCAGCTATAGATATCAAAAGTTTCTTAGGTCTAGCGGGTTATAATAACAGGTTCATGGAAGGATTTTCATACGTAGCCTCACCATTGACAAGGTTAACTTAGAAGATTGTCAAGTTTTAATGGACATGATTCTGGGAAAAGCTTTGAAGAATTGAAAACTAGATTGACTACAACTCTTGTCTTTATGCTACCAGAGGGTCCATATGGTTATGTGATCTATTGTGAGGCATCTAGAGCTGGCCTAGGTTATGTGTTGATGCAACGATATAATGTGATAGGTTATTATTCTATATAGCTTAAGGTTCATGAGGTGAACTATCTAACTCATGACCTCGAGCTTGAAGCAATGGTGTTTTCACTAAAGATATCACGTAGATGTGTTCACTAATGATAAGAATCTTCAGTATGTGTTCACTAAGAATGGGTTGAATCTTCGCCAAAGGAGATGGCTTGAGTTTCTTAAGGATTATGATATGAGTGTGCATTATCATCTTCGTAAGGTGAATGTAATAGCTGATGCTCTTACTAGATTATTTATGGGTAGCGTAGCACGGTCCGTAGATGGACCTACGGACCATAGGTGGAAATTAGGAGAAAGTTAGGAGGGACATACAGTTGGGTCAACTTCAAATGATCATAACTTTTAGCACAACATGAATTAGGTGTCCCATGACCTTCCAAAAGATAGATAATTTAATTAGCTTCCATAGCCACCGACCTTTCTAAAATAAGACCTCCAAGTGAAACATTATGCCTGTTTTAGTAAAGGCCTATCGAAAATACCAAACATATGGACCCAAATGACAAACCGTTGATTGAACAATGGCCCATCAGTCCAGGTCGTCGTTTCGTGCAACGGAAACTATCTCAGGGTCTTTTTGTCTTTTCCCAATTAGTTTAAACTTTAAGATACATCATTTTGACTCTAAATCATCAGATTTCAGTCAGTTTGATCGTAGAAACATAACTAAAACATACCTAAGTCAAATCACTAAACAAAACATTAGAAAATACGAAGAAAAAAAGAGAAAGGGTCAAGAACCCTAGTTCAAGTGCGCAACAAGGTTCCAACAGTTCCAGCCTTGAAATCTATGTGTTTCCATGTGAATTTCATCACCAGGTATGTAGGATTTCATTAGTGGGTTTCTTTCACCCATTTGGTCCCTAGTTTTCAGTGAGATTCTTGATTCCCATATCATGATTAGACCTAGGGTTTCTACAATATCAACAACACGTCATGAATTTATTAGTTAAATAATACAAATTAGATTATCATGTTGTTACTTAGATTATTGCATGAATTTCATAACTCTAGCTATGTATTTCTCTAGTTCTTGAATTACACATGTTAGGTTAGATATCTCAATTAATTCAGGCATACATGCCTCAGTTATAAATACATAATTACTATATTAATTATTTCATTCTCAGTTGTCATGTTCAGTTTTTTGCTATGGAATATTAACATAAACTCATAATCAGTTAATTACATAATTCATTGAGAGTAGCATAATACCGAGTTGGACAGGGTTCACCGTACCCAACTAGTCCCAGAACTACTAGCCAAGTAGGTTGTAAGTCCTCTCTATGGGAATTCATTTAGTGGTCACGCCATCATCCCATTATACATTTTACAGGGTATATTAGGTCCTCTCGATGGGGCGTTTGGCGTTCATCAGACTCCATATTTAGCTCATGTGGTTTTATTGTTGGTTATTAGTAGCTCCCACAGTTCAGTCACACTCTCTGCATAAACCATTCAGTATACTCCTTATTCAGTTTCACCATGTTATAAATTGGTCATTACATTCAGTTAGCTCAAAATTTTAGTATATCCTGTTCTGATTATTATACTTGTTTTTGTGCTTGTTCAGTTATGTTTTATTTCAGCTTCATTCTATCCTACATTCTCAGTACCTTTCAAGTACTAACCCATACGTTTGCTACATCTTCTCGTGATGTAGGTTCAGGTCCTCAGCATCCAGATCATGCATATATTGATTCCCGATCTCCTGTTCATCAGATTTAGTGGTGAGTCATCATTCTCCGAGGAGAATAGTCATGAGTTTCTTGACAGTCTTTAGTCATTTATTTTTTCTTTTTGCTAGAGTTAGCTGGGCTTGTCCCAGTATTTCTAGTCAATTTTAGAGGCTATTTTAAGACGTTGTTAGTTTCAGCTTAGTAGTGAGTTTATATTTTCTTTGTATTAAACTTATCATTTTTCATATATCTCACATTTAGTATATGGGTATTTCCCTATATTTTCATTTTAAGTATGATTTAGCTTCCGAAACAGTTTATATTATTTAGTCTGCTCATGATCTTGCCAGCACGGTTAGCTTAGGATACTTTCTGGTCCTAAGTTCCGTGTCAGCATCTCGGGGGTAGCTCAGGGCGTGATCATCACACTATCTCTTTAAAAAAAATCATGTAGCTACCAAATTAGTTTAAATTGTGGCGTAAAATCAAAGTGGAAGATTTTTCAATCTATATCCGCAACATAAGAAGAAACTCGTAAACAGAAACTCCTACATAGAGTCATGGATCTTCAAGTATGATAGTTCAAAGTTCCATATCAAACATGTTAGTTTTGGATTCAACTTTGGGTATTAATTTAATCAATTCCAAAGTGATTTTGATTTTATTTATAGATATGCTGCAGACTAATGAATTAATTGGCATTGGATGAATCGACTTGCGATTCTACTCGTGTTTTTTCTTATTGTGTAGATAATTTGATGTAACTCAATGAAGCTTTAGTAAGTTACTCAAAATTAGAAGCATCTTTACCTACAACGTCAAATCGGAATATCCTTCGTATCAAGGCTTTATGTTGAAATGGTATAGCCGCAAAACAAATCATGATCTGAACACCCAAGGTTCAAGAGACAGTTTTGTGTTGTCGTCAAAAGCGCACAAAGTTAAGGAAATGGCATTCTTGGAATATAGTAAACTTGAAAAAAATTGTAGACTCCAACGCCGCGTAATTGATTTTCTCTCATAGTCGCGAAAAGCTGAAAAGTTTAGCGAAACAGAATTTTTTTATGACTTTGAAAAGCTCTATGCGCTATTATGAAAATCTTTTGGATGAGATTTTTATATATATTTCATGTCTATTAGTCATGCTTCTAAAGGAATGATAGTTACCTCATTTCGATGCTCCCCCGAGTTATTGGTATTCTCCCGAAGATGCGCAAAGATGATGATTCAAGCATGCAGATTTTGAGCCAACTTTAAATTCAAATCTGTACTAAATCATAAATCCTACGGATGTGATTTTTATACATATTGAAATTATATTTTATACCAGAAAATAATCTCATAATCCAGATGCTCCTACTCCACTTTATTAATTTTCTTCCACATGTGCGCAAAACAGAAGAAAGCTGAAGATTCAAGCCTGCAGATTTTGAGCCAAAGTCGAACTCAAAGCTGTAATAAACCATAAATCCAATGGATGTGATTCTTGTATGGATTGAATCTATCGAAGTTATATTTCCAACCAAAAAGGATCTTATTATTTCGATTCCCCTACTCCGGGTTATGAATTTTCTCCCACGTATGCGAAAAGCTGAAGAAAGCTGAAGATTGAAGCACCCAGATTTTGAGCCAACTTCAAACTTAAATCTGTACTAAACCATAAATCCCATGGATTTGATTTTTATATAGGTTTAAAATATCAAGGTTATATTTCCAACAAAAAAATAATATCCTCATTTCGATGCTCCTACTCCATGTTATGAATTTTCTTCCACATGTGCGCAAAGCTGAAAAAAGATGAAGATTCAATCATGCAGATTGTGAGCCAACTTTGAACTCAAATTTGTACTAAACAAATCTCATTGATTTGATTTTTATACTGATTAAATATCTCTAATTTGTATTTCAAATGAAAAAAAGAAGCTTGTTATTTTGATGCTCCTACTTCAGGCTATGAATTTTCTTCCACATGTGTGCAAAGTAGAAGAAAGCTGAAAAAAACAACATTTTGTTGCAATCCTCAAATAAACGCTAGCATATGCAGTCCTTTTTTTTCAAAAAAAAAAAAAACAGAAAGAGGGTTAGTGGAAGAATTACTCAAAAGTTCGAAATTCAATAAAAAAACTACACCATAATGAGCGACTAAGAAAATCCTAAGCAAAAAAATAAAAAAATCTAACTACGGAAAAAGATTGAAACTTATAATTTCTTCGTGACATTTCTGAATTCTCTGTTCTAGCTTGGCTAGTCTCTCAATCTTATCGTTAGACATCACATTATTTGCCTCAATGGTATATATCTCGCCCTCCATAATGGTGAAATTCTCTCGACTTTTGGACAACTTCTCTTAATATTTGTTAATGAGATCGGTGACTTTCTTTTTCTTGGAAGATAAGGCTTTTAAGTCTTTTTCCACATATTCTAGAGTTGCTTGGTGTTTGTCCATGTATACATCAAACTTTTCATTTGCAAACTTTTCACCATCAAGACGACGTTGTGCATCACGGAGGACCTTTCCATGTGATTCATTAGTTATCTTTGATTATCTTAAAGTATCATATTCTGCGTCCAACTTGAAAAAATTCTGTACATGATTCTCCAAAGAAGAGACATCAATCATGTTTACCTTTATAATCTTTAAGAGTTGAAGCATTACATGACTCCAATGTTGTAAAGTCATACGAATAACCTAAGGAAAATTGTGTAATCCATCAAAACAATGGACCCCTAATCTCATAAACAAAGGCTGATTTTCCACAGTAAATGGTTTCTTGTGGCACAAAAGAAGGAGCACCACATCTCAATGAAGGCATCATGTCACTAGAAGGTGATTTTTTTAGTGGAAGTACTTATAATGAAGGCATCACATTATTAATGGAAAAATGAATGTCTTTTGTAGCCTCATCAAGATCATTAAGATCTACTGTGAAATCGGTAACCGCGCCATTGTTAAAGTCATCACCATATAGTTCTTGAAGGTCCAACTAAAAAAAATTAAGAAATGAAAAGATGATCAGATTCCAAAAAAAAGGAGAGGGTCTTACTTGTTTTGCTAATTCAAATAGAAAAACCGAGTTCGAATCCTCATAGACAAAGTCATTATCATCAATGACAATGGTATCTTAAATGTCAATACCATGAAAAGCTTCATGTAGATCTTGTGTCATTCTTTTTGGATGATTCCAGTAACGATCCGTTGCACTAGAAGACACATTGAATCGCCCAACACCAATCGGTGAAGCATACATACGAGAAATTTCATCACAAGGCATCTCAAGGTTTGACGTTTGGAAATAATCATTGTCTAATGATACATGAAGTTCATTTGTTGTAGAAGAACCATGAATTACTTACGAAGCAAGTAAAGTTGTCTTTGAGGCTTATGTGAGGCGCCTCGATTTTGATTTTGTAGACACATCCCTATATTTCAAAGTTTTGGACTTGGATGAGGTCTTAGTGACTTGCAAAGTATCATTTTACTTCACTTGAGATTTAGAAGAAAGATGTGATTTTTCCTTTAGTTTATCAGAAATTCTTTAGATGAAGTGGACGAGGAGTCTTGCTCTCTTTTCTTCAACATGATGCGGAGGTTTCCTTGGGAGGTATTCATCCTTTGTGATGTCCACTAGTTTACATTCTCGTTGGTCATACCAGGAGCACCCTCAAATGGGCACGTTGGAATTATGACTTTGAAAAGGTATTGAGTCGAAAAGAAGAATTCCAAAGTTGCACTAATGTTAACAGTGTACCATTGTAAGGACGCTCTATTAGATCTCCAGGGACATCTTGACTAAACCAAATTGTTTACTAAATCTGACAAGGGTTGTAGGATTCCAAAACAAAATTTGAATCATGCCTAAGTGTTATATAACCTGAACACAGGCTTATGAATTATTCGTTCCACGAATTTGAAAGCTTGACGTTATCGATAAGGTGCAAATCCTTCCCTTGAACCATTGCTAAATTATGGAGGCGACTGGCATCATCCTATTGAAATAACTTTTGGGCATCATTAAAATCAAAAACACTTGGCCATCTTCTCACCAGAAATTTTACAGAGATGTACGGAGCGATGTGAACGATTGACGCGATGACGAGTTCCAATGTATTCCCCAAGCCAGCCATATACATAGTGTATGGGGAAAATTGTATTTTCCACAATCAATTTTTAAGAAGTAGAGGTTTCTCACATGCCGGGATATATGCAACTCAGAATAGGGACTTCTAAGGAGAATTTCATTCCATGAGCCATCAACTCGCAACGTTGAAAACATTCGCGCACATGGTTGATTTTCTTATTCGGAAACACAAATTTGCAAAGCCAACAAGAAAAGAAGCTTCCAAGTTTATCTCATTCTTCCACATATAACTCGATAAAGGGGGCATTCTCCTTGTCATCTTGCGGCAGGAAGTTTAAATCAATGTGTCCAGAAGGATTGTGGTTCAATCTTGGCTTTGTGGACCGTACCTTTGTCATCGTTTGCGCAGGTTGAGCATATCTATGAGGTCCTCTAAACCAAAACTTCACCCAATAATGGACGGACATCTCTTGGAGATCATATTTTGCCTATATGTATAAGGCCAAAAACAAATATCGACAACTTTGGGGAAGAAGCAATTTGTTTTGAGTATCTGTCTGTGTCAATTCTTTCGCCGAGGAAACGACTTCATCATTAAAATACCCTTGTATGAGGAGACCTTCAATGGCTCGCAAATCCCAAATTAATATGTACATCTCTTCAATGAAAGTAGAAAGTGTGTTCGTAGATAAACGAGCATGGAGTACATTGTCATCATAGTCCTCCGTGAATAAAGAAGTATATACAGCGTCATAGACATTGATGAGCTCCAAAAGCTCCTTGTGGTGGGGCAGCATGTCCTTTACCCATTCCAAGTACACAGGTGTGTGGCAAACATTACCGAAGTTAGAAGAGAAAACACGCCAATTGTTGAAATTTCCATCAGAATGAGAAATTTTTGAAGATGATGTGTTATGATAAATTGCGGATTTCAGTAAAGAAACATTCATGCTAGTAGCCTTGATCAAGAAGTTTCTCATAACATCGTTTGTGTCCATTTTTTTACCATTCTTTAAGTAGAAGAAATTCATCATATGCCCCACTAACAATAGATAAGACGCCGATAGCAGGATGCTGAGCTTCCAAAAGTAGAACTTTGGCATTTGAATTTTTTTGGTCGTCGGCCATTATTTAAAGAAGACGATGCGGTGAATCTCAATCGCGGAAGTGCATCATGTTGCTGGATCAAATTCGTATTTCTCTATCAAGTATCTGTGAAAACATCAAACAAAAGGAAGAATATAGATTAAGAATAAGTCCAAAGTAAGGGGGTAACCTCAAATTTTTGCGACAGGCGAAAGGCTAATTTCAAATAGAAAACTGAGTCAGCACAAAGGTTGTATAAGCGTGGTTTTCATATATGATGTATCCCTATGAATTTCTTTCCAACACCGCAAACGGTTTGTAATATTGTTATTCCTACGCTGAGGTATTTATGTTTCCGCGAAGTCGCGCAAACCTGATGCGTTTAGTTCATCAGAATTTTAGGCTGAGTTCAAAAAATCACCTGATTAAATTTGAGAATCTTTTTACTGTGATTTTTAAATATGTTGTAATTATGCAAGTCTAGTTTCATAAGAATCAAATGGATAATAATTTTAGTATTCCTACAATGAGATACGAATTTTCTACCAATGTTGCGCTGAGCTGTAAAGGGGTGACGAAAATCAGAGTTAGAAAAGAATTTGAGAGGACTCAATTGAACTTTATGATACGACAATGCAAATACGGGTATATATATTAGCTTTCAAAACAAGGATACACCAATTTGATTCCTACAAATTATGAAAAATTATAATGATGGAAAGTTTATTTCCTACAAAGTATGAAAATTATGGTAAGTTTTCATAGTAATTAAATTATGCAAATTTTTCATGGGAACCAAATTATAAGAATCCCATAGAAACCAAATTATTGTAAGTTTCCATAAGAACTAAATTATGGATATTATCCATGAGAATCAAATCATGGGAATCCCATAGAAACAAAATATGGAAATTTTCCATGGGAATCAAATTATGGAAATTCCATAAAAACCAAATTATGGTAATGTTTTCTTGGAAACTACATCAAAAAGTATGTCCAAAGGAGAATCAACTCTCTGTCATGAGAATTTGAATTTCTTGCGTTATATTAAAATGAAAGCCTAAGACATTCTTTGAAACCACAAGATCTCTATCACCAATTCAAGCTTGTGGACACAATTCTTACTCATTTAATTGGCGGTCATTTCGTAGTGATGACCCAAATGAAATTACCACACATTGAAGAAATGTAAAGCGTTAAGTTTTCAAGAGCTTGAAACACATCAAGTAAAAAATGAGTTGATAAAAAACCAAAAGTCAGAAGACATCTTACAAATTAGAGAATATTTTCATGAAGACTTTGGTAAAGGTGGATCTCAACATATCGGCATAGTTATTTCTCATGAAGACTTCTGCTTTTGTCGTCAAAATTCGGCAAACCTACACACATAGAAGTCCTCAAGATAAAAACGAAAACACATTCATGACTACGTCAAGTCTTGTCTCCAAACATCGGCAAGCTTCTATATCGACAAGCCTCAAAGTAAGGGGCACTTGTAGACACAAAAATTGTATTGAACCAAATTCATATATCATTTAAATTAAATCCATGTTCATTAGGCTGAATAATTGATTTGGGCTTTACAAATAAATAATTTCAACTTATTAAATTCAAATCCAAGGTTCATTTCACCTTGCAATCCAAACCCATGAAACGTGTCACAGTGACTCGGAATCCAAGACTAACAAGGTTACACCACATGTGCAAATGAGGTGGTAATCCCAGTCAAATGCAAGAACGAATCACAATGTGCAAGTGTCAAAATCAAATTATTTGGTCAATCAAAACCTACCTTCCGACTCCCTACAACTTTAAATAGGGGATAGACATGACATTCAAGAGGATCCAGAAAACTCTTCAATAAGCATTCAGAAAATTGGAGAAAGCTAAAATATCAACATCAATAGTTCTTTGGAAGGAGTGATTAACAGAGTTCTTTCTTCAAATTGACTTACAACGACGAAGTGCTTTTCGACATCCAGGAGATCGACAACATCTCAAGCAGGTCTAGATCATTAAACAATTTGGAAAATACGCTACTAAAGGCCCTCAAATCACACAGAAACTTAGGAGAGGGAACGAAAAGAACTAAGTAATTGTACTCACAATGATTCATTAATAAATATTACTTTTTTCTTTTATTTTTTTTTTGCTTATAGTTAATTTTAAGAGACTACGGAAATTTGTTGCGAACAAATTTGGCACACCTAGTGGGACCGATTCTTCTCTTCATCTCTTTCTCTTGCAAATTGGAAACTACAAAGGCTACTAATATAATGGCGTTCTGAAAGAATTGTGATTTTTCTAACAAAGTCTACTGATGTCGTGTTTTATAGTGTCAGTCCTGTTGGCCAGATAACTCGGGGTAAGTTCATAAAACAGTGGGCTAGCGGTATCTTAATACTTCACTTCTTTGGAGGCGATTAGATGCAACAACTCTCATACGATGGTCGTAAGTGCAACACCAAGGGGAAATCTTATGTCTATATTCTTCGAAGAATCTTTTTAATTAATTGGCTCCAACTTTGGTTATTAATAAGAATCAATGGACTCACCAACGTCAATGAATGTGAATTCTTTGATGGTTGACTCAACTGACATGGACGAGAAGTTTGCGATGATGGACAAACGATTGAGTCTTTGAAGAAATCAGTTGATGAGAAAAATCTTCATATTTCTCAACTTAGGAACAAGTTGGAGGCCTTTAAAACTGGAGAGTCAAGTCAAGTTCCCACTTGTCCATGTAGTTTTGATCAACGAAACAAGGAAGTTGTGAATCTCTATCCTAGTCCATGTTTCAAAACAATCTGCTTCAGTTGTTGCACTATTTGTCAAATATTTGCAAGACATGATAACGAACACTATCAAGGCTCAATATGGTGGAACACCACAAAGTCCTTGTATTACTACAAGTCGTATAATAGACGGATTGATTGTCTATCCATGACGACAAATAGTTTGATGGAAAAGGGAACACAAGGCAACATATTGCCCACTTTGTTGGAACATATGGTGACCTTTTGTTAAAAGAGTTTGTTCGTTCTCTTAAAGGGAATGCATTCAACTGATACATCAACCTTGAACACGAGTCCGTTGATAGTTTGAAGCAACTCGAGAAGGAATTTCTCTATCATTTCTACATAACTTGCCAAACCATAAGCATGATATAGTTGACCGGCACTTAGCAAAGAAAGGATGAGCCACTAGTGGATTACATCAATCCATAAAGATCATTGAGTTTGTATTACAAAGATCATCTTTCTGAAATATCTCTTGTGGAAATGTGCATTCAAGGTATGCATTGGGGAATTCTATACATACTACAAAGAAGCAAACCGCAAACTTTTGAGGAACTTCCTACACCAGCACATGACATGGAGTTGAGCTTCACAAGTCATGGGAAGGCATCTCCTTTTTTTTATTTGACAAAGGAAGAGAATGACTTCAAGAAATTTCTAACCTCAAAGATCCAGACTAAGGAATTTATGGCGGTGAGCGTAACATCAGTAACAGTTACCACCAAGAGTAAACTAAAAGAGGAGGAAGCCCTATGTTAAAATCCAAGAGAGGAAATGTGACGTCCAACCCTAAAGGAATTAGAGGCAAAGGTATACTCATTTCATGATTCAGATGTACCTATGATTCTTGAGGAATTTCTAGCTAAAAAGTTTATTAATCTTCCTGAATCAAAGAGGCTTGAAGAGATCAACAAGGTGGATGATCCTAGATATTGCAACTTCGATCGCGTCCTTAGCCACCGGACAAGTAAATGTTTTATCTTGAAAGGCAAGATCATGATGTTGGTAAGTGAAGGAAAACTCACCATCGACCAAGATGAAACGGCAGAGGAAAACCATTCTTGTGTAGCACAAAATCAAAAGAAGTGCTCAAGGTCGTCATCTACGCCAAACACCACCTTCATAAAATTTGAAAGTTTAGCGCCTATTGAAGTTGATTTTCCAAGGATAACTCTTGAGGTTTCGCTAGAGATACAAAACCACAATTAAAATGAAGATGATGGTTGGACTTTGGTTACTCGTAAGAAGCAGAGAGATCAAGAAGTCCTTAGGTTACGACTTCCAAAGACAAGAGCAACGTAAAGTGATGTGAGTCAACTTCAACAATCAAAAAGTATCAAGCCTTGGACTAGCCGAAAGGTCAATGTTTCTTTATTCTAGAAGGTTCAAAAGCACATTACGTTGGATGAATTCTTTCCTGAAAAATTCTTTTGCAGTAGTTAAATTATTGCAACACAACTTGTTTCCAGCACAGACAAAACAAAGGGAAGCAAAGGAAAGTATAATGCAGCAATAACACAAGAACATCAAGCTAATAAAAAAGTTGCCCCATGTTGTGCTAAAATTGAGTTCACAGATGACGACTTGTTGTTAGGATATAAGCTACATAATAGGCCCTTGTTTGTTGTAGGATAATTTTGAGCAAAACATCTCACTTGCATGCTAATCGATGGTGGTTTGGAAGTGAATATTATTCCAAAAGTTATGTTGAAAAAATATGGGATCTATGTTGATGAATTTTCCAAAAGCAAACTGACGATGCAAGGGTTCAATCAAGAAGGACAACGATACATAGGGAAGATTCGTGCATAATTATCCAATGGCAACGTCAAATCAAACAGTTTGATTCATGTTATAGATGCCAAAACATCATATAACTTGTTGCTATGATGTCCTTGGGTTCATTAAAATTGAGTTGTACCATCTACTTTGCTTCCGGGCATGAAGCATATGAAAGATGGGGAAGTCGTCAAAATAGAAGCAGACATCAATCCTATCACCGAGATGGAGTCATATTTTGCAGATGCAAAATTCTATTTAGATTCTGGAAAAACAAATATGTAAGAAAATGTAGAAGCCAACCGGATTGATCTCGAAGATAGTAAACTTCAATGAGCTGCTATCAAGATATCTAAGAAGAGAACAGAAGAGGTGTCCATTAATCTTTCACCACCTAAAGGAGACTTGCAAACTAATATGCATTAATAGAAACCAATTTTTTTCTATATTCCACATGAAGGTCGAAAAAAGGGCAACCTCTACTAGAGGAATGCACTCAACAAGTCCAACCACTGAGGAAGGAACTTTGCCACATAGCATTCCAAGATTTGAAGGAGGAAATGACTGTCCCAATAGAACAAGTCCCGTGTATCGGTTCGAAGCCCTCCAAAGGCAATATCCAAGTTGGTACAATAAAAGGGAACTTTGATCAAAAGGTTTTCACATTGTTTGTAAAATCAGGCTATGATTTCTGATATCTAGCGAAGTAAGGAGAACTCAAGGATAAAGTCACTAGTGAAAAGATACACGGGCTTACAAAGTCTAGATGCAATTGAGAAAGCAAGGATATCATGTCGCAAATCCTAAGGTTGGTTTACGATTCAACCTGCTAGAGCCTCTTCGAATTTCTTCTAAGAAAGGGAAAGAAATAACTTCATCCCACCACACCTCTACAGAAAAATACAAAGGAAACTAAGGAGGGTAAAATACCACGACGAACATCGGTGTTTGAACGCACTGGAAAACTGACACCTCGTGTTTCTGCATTTGAATGATTCGACCACAATGATGAAAGAGGATATTCTAAACATGTGGACGAACATGCCACCACCTCAAATACTTCTATATTTCATTGCTTATTAACAAAAAAAATCATTATCCAAAAGGAGGTTGCTGGAGCATGAAAATCAAGATTTTTGTGATATAATGGACGATAAGGAGATTATTAGTGTTGTTCCATTACGTATAAAGAGAAAGGTTGTGTTGTAAATCACCACTGATGGTTCTTTGAAGGTTAAAAGAAGCACTATTTTTGTCACCAACCAATTTCATGGAGAAACCAAGAAGGAGGAATATAAAGCCAACACATCTTCATAGGAAGTGAGGTCGAATATTCAAACTTGATAGAATCATCCTTTCACATAACATTGGAAGACGATCCAGACGTTGATGATACAAATGATGATGTTCAAAAGGCACCTCCTTACATGGAGGATAGTGTGCAATCCACCATAGACAACTTTAAGGAATTAATTCTAGGCACTGTGGAAGATCCACGTCCAATCTTCATTAGTGCACTTCTTACACCAGAAGAAGAAGTGAAGCAATATTTTCAGTAAAGGTTGGCTACGCTCCTTAAGGTATGAGCATAAACCGCATGTGACTCCTGGCTTGCAAGAGAATAAACTGTGTACAGCTCCCAATAAAAAAATACATATATATAAAAAACCTCATCCTCTTGAAGTACGATATGACATGATTCTCGTCACCGAGTATGTAGGCGCTTAGACTAATCAATCTGAATTCATTTAAATAAGTAAAAATAAAAAAGGAGTTTGGTCGTCTTTCATGATCATCACACTAGCTCTTTAAAAAAATCATGTAGCTAGCAAATTAGTTCAAATGTGGCGCAAACGAGCAAATTAGAAGATTCTTAAGCCATATCCGCAATATATGAAGAAAATTGTAAAAAGAAACTCCAACATTGAGTCATGGATCTTCAACTATAATAGTTCAAGGTTCCATATCAAACATGTTAGTTTTGGAGTAAACTTCGGGTATTAATTTAACCAATTCAAAAGGGATTTTGATTTGATTTTTGGATATGCGGCAGATTGATGAATTCATTAACATTGGATGAAGAGACTTGCTATTCTACTTGTGTTTTTGCTTACGATGTAGATAATTTTGTGTAACTCATTTTTGCTTCAGTAAATTACACAGAATTAGGGGCAACTTTACCTTCAACATCAAATAGGGATACCCTTCGGATCAAAGCCCTATGTTTAAATGGTATACCCGCCAAAAAAATCATGATTTGAACACTCCAAGTTCAATAGAAAATTTTTTTGTTGTCATCAAAAGCGCACAAATTTCAGGAAATGTCATTCTAGGCATATAGGTAACTTGAAAAAAATTGTAGACTCCTACGCTCTGTAATTGATTTTCTCCCAAAGTCGCGCAAAGCTGAAAAGTTTAGCGAAACAGAATTTTGAAATGACTTTGAAAATATATATGTGCTAATATGAAAATCTTTTGGATGTAATTTTTGTATATGTTGCAAGTCTATGAGATATTCTTCCAACGGAATGAGAATCACATCATTTAGAGGCTCCTCCACCGAGTTATTAGTTTTCTACTGAAGATGCGCAAAACTGAAGATTCAAGCACGCAGATTTTGAGCCAACTTTGAACTCAAATCTGTACTAAATCATAAATGCCATGTATGTGATTTTTATACAGATTGAAACTATTGAATTTATATGTTCGACCAAAAAAGAATCTCATCATTCTGATGCTCCTACACCATTATATGAATTTTCTTCCACATGTGAGCAAAGCTGAAGAAAGCCGAAGATGCAAGCATGCAGATTTTGAGCGAACTTCGAACTCAAATCTCTAATAAACCATAAATCCCATGGATTTAATTTTTATAAAGATTGAAGCTATCTAAGTTATCTTTCCAACAAAAAGAATCTTCTCATTTTAATGCTCCTATTCCATGGTATGAATTTTCTTCCACATGTGCGCAATGCAGAAGATTCAACCATGCAGATTGTCATCCAACTTCAAACTCAAATTTGTGCTATAAATAAATCTTATTGATTTGATTTTAAATACAAATTGAAGATACCTAAGTTGTTTTTCCAATGAAAAAAGAAGCTCATTATTTCGATGCTCCTACTTCAGGCTATGATTTTTCTTTCACATGTGCACAAAGTTGAAGAAATCTGGAAAAAGTAACGTTTTGTTGCAATCCGCAAATAAACGCTAGCATATGCAGTTCTTAGTTTTTTTTAAAAAAAAAGAGGGCTCGTGGAAGAAAATATCAAAAATTCAAAATTCAAGAGAAGAAATTTTTTCACTATTTTATTGCTTAATGACAAAAAAAAAAAGTACCACAACACCATAATGAGCGAGTAAGAAAATACTAAGCAAATAAATTAAAAAATCTAACTACGGAAAAAGCTTGAAACTTATGATTTCTTCGTAACATTTCTAAATTGCCCGTTCTAGCTTTGCTAGTCTCTCAATCTCATTGTTAGATATCACTTTATTTGCCTCAATGGTATAAATCTCACCCTCCATAGTGGTGACATTCTCTCGACTTTTGGACAACTTCTCTTGATATTTGTTAATAAGCTCGGTGACCTTCTTTTACTTGGAAGATAAGGATTTTAAGTCTTTCTCCGCCTCTACTAGAGTTGTTTGGAGTTTCTCTCTGCATACATTTAACTTTTCATGTGCCGACGATGCATCATCAAGCTGGCGTTGGGCATCAGAGAGGGCCTTTTCATGTGAATCTTTAGTTATCTTTGATGATCTTAAAGTATCATATTCAGCGTACGACTTGAAGAAATTCTTTACATGATCCTCCAAAGAAGAGACATCAATATTGCTTACCTTTCTCATCTCCTCAATAGTTGAAGTGATACTTGACTCCACTGTTGTAAAGTCATCCGAAGAAGCTAAGGAAAATTGTGTAATGCATCCACACAATGAACCCCAAATCTAAGAAACAAAGGCTTATTTTGCACAGTAAATGGTTTCTTGTGGATCAAAAGTAGGAGCACCACGTCATAATGAAGGCATTATGTCTCTAGAAGGTGATTTTCTTGCTGGACTACTTCTGAAGAAGGCATCACATTATTAATGGAAGCATAAAAGTATTTTGTAGCCGCATCAAGATCATTAAGATCTATTGTGAAATTTTCAACCGCGCCATTTTTAAAGTCAACACTATATAGTTCTTGAAGGTCCAACTAAAAAAATTAAGAAATGAAATGATGATCAGTTTCCAAGGAAAAAAAAGGAGAGGGCCTTACTTGTTTTGCTGATTCAAACAGAGATACCAAGTTTGAATCCTCATCAACAAAGTCATTATCATCAATGAAATGGTATCTAAAATGTCAATACCACGACAAACATCACTAGCTCTTGTGCCTTTTTTTTGGACGATTCCAGTGATGATCCATTGGACTAGAAGACACATTGAGTTGTTCAAAACCATTCAGTGAATCATACATAAGAGAAATGTCATCACAAGGAATCTCAAGGTTTGACCTTTGGCTATTACCATTGTCTAATGATACATGAAGTTCATTTGTTGTAGAAGAACCATGACCAACTTTGGAAGCAAGTGAAGTCGTCTTTGAGGATGACATGACGCGCCTCAATTTTGATTTCCCAGACATATCCCTATCTTTCAATGTTTTGGACTTGGATGAGGTCTTAGATACTTGCAAAGTATCATTTGACTTTGCTTGAGATTTAGAAAAATGATGTGACTTTTCCTTTGGTTGATCAGAAGCTTCTCTAGATGAAGTGGATGCAGAGTCTTGCTTTCACTTCTTCAAAATTATGGGGAGGTTTCCATGGGATGTATTCATCCTTTGGATGGCCACCAGTTTACATACTCATGGGTCATTAAAGGAGCACCCTCCAATGGGCACGTTGGAATAATGACTATAGAAATGGTATTGAGTCAAAAAGAAGAATTCCAAAGTTTCACCAATGTTAAAAGTGTATCCTCATAAGGACACTCTATAAGATCTCCAGGGACATCTTGACAAAAAACAAATTGACGACAAAATCTGATAGGGTTGTAGATTCCACCACGAAATTTGAATCATGCCTAAGGGTTACATAACCTTAACGAAGGCTTATGTCATATTCGTTCCACGAATTTGAAAGCTTGTCGTTATCGATAATGTGCAAATCCTTTCCTTGAAGCATTACTAAATGATGGAGGCGACGGGCATCATCTTGCTGAAATAGCTTTTGGGCGTCAGTAAAATCAAAACACTTGGCCATATTCTCACCAGAAATTTTGCAGAGAGGTATCGAGCGATGTGAACGATTGACGCGATGATGAGTCCGAAAGTATTCCCCAAGCCAGCCATATAAATAGTGTATGGGGAAAATTATATTTTTCACACTCAAGTTTGAAGAAGTAGAGATTTCCCGCAGGCTGCTATATATGCTTCAAAGAACAAGGACTTGTAAGGAGAATTTCTTTCCATGAGACATGAACCTCGCAAATTTGAAAATACTAGCGCGCACATGGTTGACTTTCTTATGCGGAAGCACAAATTTTTGAAAAGACGACAAGAAAATAATGCTTCCAAGTATGTCTCATCTCTAAGTGATTATTTCACATCTAACTCGATAAAGGGGGAATTCTCCTCGTCAGTCCGCGCAGGAAGTTTGAATCAATGTGTCCAGAAGGATTGTGATTCAATCTTGGCTTTGTGCATCGTACCTTTGAAACCTTTTGCAAAGGTTCAACATAATTAGGAGGTCCTCTAAATCAAAACCTCACCCAATCATGGAAGGACACCTCTTGGAGATCATATTTCGCTAATCTGTAGGAAGACAAAAAAAAATATCGACAACTTTGGGGAAGAAGCAAATTATTTTGAGTATCAGCCGGTTTCAATTCTTTCGTTGAGGGAACGACTACATCTTAAAAATTCCCTTGTACTAGGAGACCTGCAATGTCTTGAAAATCCCAAAGTGATATGGACATTTCTTCAATGAAAGTATAAAGTGTGTTCGTAGACGGACGCCAAAGTTCACAAAAAGCATGGAGTACATTGTCGTCATAGTCGTACATGAACAAAGAAGTATATACAGCGTCATAGACTTTGATGAGCTCCAAAATATCCTTGAGGTTGGGCAGCACGTCCTCTACCCATTCCATAAATGCAGGTGCGTAGCAAACATTACCGATGTTGGAAGAGGGAACACGCCAATTGTTGAAATATTCATCAGAATGAGAAGATTTGGAAGATGATGCGTCATGATGAATTGCGGATTTAAGTAAAAGAAACTTTCATGCTAGTAGCCTTGCTCGAGAAGTTTCTCGTAACGTCTTTGGTATCCATTTTTTACCATTCTTTAAGTAGAAGAGATTACTCATATACCCCACTAACAAGAGAGAAGACGTCGATAGCAGGAAGCTGAACTTCCAAAAGTAGAACTTTAGCATTTTAATTTTGTTGGTCGTCCCCCACTATTTCAAGAAGATGATGCGATGAATCTCGGTCATGGAAGTGCATCATGTTGTGGGACCGAAGTTGTATTTTTCTATCATGTATCTATGAAAAAATTAAATAAAAAGAAAACTTTAGATTAAGAACAAGTCCAAAGTAAATGGGGTAACCTCAATTTTTTGCGGCTGGCGAAAGGCTGATTTCAAATAGAAAACCGAGTCAGCACAAAAGTGATCTAAGCGTGGTTTTATTATATAACGTAGCCCTATGAATTTTCTTTTCAGCACCACAAACGGCTTGTGATTTCGTTATTCCTCCGCTGAGGTTAGAATTTTTCTACAAAATCGTGCAAAGCTGATACGTTTAGTTCATCAGAATTTTAGGCTGAGTTAAAATCGGGAATCTTCTGACCCTGATTTTTTGGTATGTGGTAGATCTGCGAGTCGAGTTTTTGGGTCGCAATTTAAGTATTCCTATAATGAGATATGAATTCTCTACCAAAGTCGCATTGAGCAGAAAAGGGGTGACGAAAATGAGAGTTAGAAAAGAATTAGTAAGGACTCAATTGAATTTGATGATACGACAATGCAAATATGGGTATATATATAGCTTTCAAAACAACGATACACCAATTTGATTCCTAAAAATTATAGAAAATTATAATGATGGAAAGTTTACTTCCTACAAAATATGAAAATTATGGTAAGTTTTCATAGGAATTAAATTATGCAAATTTTCCATGGGAAAAAAATTATACGAATCCCATAGAAACAAAATTATGGTAATTATTCGTAAGAATTAATTTAGGGAAATTTTTCATGAGAATCAAATTATGGGAATCCCATAGTAACCAAATTATGGTATGTTTTCATAATAATTAAATTGTGGAAATTTTCCATGGGAATCAAATTATGGAAATTTCATTAAAAAAAACAAAATATGGTAAAGTTTCTCGGAAAATATAAGAAAAAGTATGCCCGAAGGAGATCAACTCTCTGTCATGAAAATTTGAATTTCATGCGTTCTATTCAAGTGAAAGCCTATAATTTTCGTCGAAACCATAAGATCTCTATCACCAAGTCATGTTTGTGGGCGCAATCCTTTCTCATTGTATTGGCGGTCATTTCATAGTGATAACCCAAATTAAATTACCACACTATGAAGATAAGTCAAGCAATAAGTTTTCAAGAGCTTGAAACACTTCAACTCAAAAATGAGTTGATAAACAACCGAAAGTCAGAAGACCTTTTACAAATTAGAGAATGTTGCCAAGAAGACTTTGGTAAAGGTTGATCTTAACATATAAGTGTGGTCATTTCTCATGAAGTCTTCAGCTTTTGTCGTAAAAATGTGGCAAACCTACACGTAGAGAAGTCCTCAAGAAAACGTAAAAAATATTCTTGGCTACTTCAAGTTTTGTCTGCAAACATCGGCAAGCTTCTATGTCGACAAGCCTCAAAGTAATGGGCACTTGTTGACACATAAATTTTATTGGATCAAATTCATATATCATTTGAATTAAATCCATGTTCATTAGGCTGAATAAGTAATTTGGCCTTTACAAATAAATAATTTCATCTTATTAAATTCAAATCCAAGGTTCATTTCACGTTGAAGTCCAAACCCATGCAACGAGTCACATTGACTAAGAATTCAAGACCTACAAGGTGACGCCACGTGTCCAAATGAGGTGGTAGTCCCTGTCAAATACAAGAACGAATCCAAATGTTTCAAGTGTCAAAATGACATTATCTGGCCGATCGCAAGCAACCTTGTCCACTCCCTACAACTATAAACAGGGGATAGACATGACATTCAAGGGGATCCTGAATACTCTTCAACAAGCATTCAACAAATTGGAGAAAGCTACAACATCAACATCAATAGTTCTTCGAAGGGCTGATCAACGGAGTTCTACACGGAGATCGACTTACAATGACGAAGCGCTTTTCGACGTTCTAGAGATCGACAAAATCTCAAAGAGGTCTACATCTTATAACAATTCGAGAAATACGCTACTAAAGGCCCTCGAATCACGGAGAAACTTAGGAGAGAGAATCAGGAGAACCAAGGAATTGTACTCACAATGATTCATTAATAAAAATCATTTCTGTTATTTATTTTGCTTGCAGTTAATTTTCAACGACTATGGAAAGTTATTGTGAACAACTCTTTATTTATTATTTTGTATATATTGATGTTACGCAAACTTTAGATTGTTTCTTATATTATATATTTTTATTACTTGTTTATTATACATGTATATTATTTTATTTTCCTTCTCAATTTGAAAAATGATTTCAGACGAGACCCACAATTGTGGATTTCGAAGGATGTCCAACCCCTTTCCTTCTAAATAAGTTGAACCCTTACCTATATCAATTGATTTCGTGTTTTTCCTTTTAAGTTAATTAATTAATAGGTTTCCAAGTTTTCTTAAAAATTAGGTGGCAACTCTCCTTTAAATCCTTTCACCCTTTTGTCACTTCCAAAATTCTTTGAAATAAATGATTTATCTAATTCATTAAAAATTGAGTCAGCGAGACATTGCAGCCTCTATTGGGATGTCAACACATTTGATGCAAACCTATGTTTATAACAAACAACTAAGGTTACATATCCTAATATAAGATAGGGATCGATAAAACACATCTTAAAGCGCCAAATAACTATACCACCTGCAAGGAGTTTATTATAATCGCTCAACCATGTCTCATTTTTAAGGGAATTGGCGGTTGTATGCAAGTCAACTTTAAAAGTGGGGGTCAAATCACAAGTATTAAAGTATATGTAATTTCCTTCACAATTTAATAAAATATAAACAAATTAAATTTTCAACACACACGCGCATGCACACACACACTCATGCGTACACACATCCACACACACACTCACACCCAGCACACGCACGGAAACTCGCACGCACACGCACACTCACACATATGCGCACGTGCACACAACAGATTAACATGAATTAGTTAGTTTTCTGTTTTAAATCAGATTATAATGTTATTAATTAGCTTATGACATGAACTTCAGAATCCTATATTTGTATTTATTTAGTTCAAGAATTACACATTCTTGGCCAGACGTATCAATTATTCAGGTATACATGCCCTTAGTAATTAATGCAGCATTACCAGATTAATTATTGCACTCTCAGTTTGCATGTGCAGCTTTGAGTTAACCAGTATTACAGAAACTCAATCATAATATGTTAACCACTTATATCATTGGGTGTAGCATAATACCGAGTTGGACTATGGTTTAGGGTACGCGAATAGATCAAGAACTACTAGCCATGTAGGCTATAAGTCCCCATTGTGGGCACAAGTTTATTGATTACGCCAGAATGCCTGTATACCTCTTGCAGGGTATATTGGGTCCTCTCCATAGGTGTATACATCGGACTACACATTTATCTCATGTGGTTTTATTATTGGGGAATTGAGCATATTTACAATTAAGTCATTTATTAGTCCCAACATGTTATAAATTTGGTCATTGCATCCAGTTAGCTTAATATTCGGTAAATCATGCTTAGAATATTATACATGCTTTTATGTTTGTTCAGTTATGTATTATTTCAACTTTATGATATCCTTCATGTGCAGTGGCTTTCAAGTACAGACACATACGTGCACTACATCTTCTCGTGATGTAGATAAATGTTTTCATTATCTAGATCACGCTTAGATCGATTCCTGATCTCTAGTTCAGCAGAATCAATGTTGAGTCTTCATTCTCCAAGGAAAATAGTAATGAGTTTCTTTCTGTAATTTTAGTCCTTTAATTTTTATTTTTTCTAGACTTAGCTGGGGCGTATCCTAGTATTTCAAGTCAAATAGAGTCTATTTTCAGACAT
This sequence comes from Solanum lycopersicum, assembly GCF_036512215.1. NCBI lineage: Eukaryota > Viridiplantae > Streptophyta > Magnoliopsida > Solanales > Solanaceae > Solanum > Solanum lycopersicum. The sequence continues at coordinate 21,050,078 of NC_090804.1, read as the reverse complement.
AGTTAGATTCAACTTAGTATTGAGTGAATGTGTTTTTTGTATAGTACTTATCAGCATTTCATTTATCTCAGATGTATATAGTATATAGGTATTTCTCATCCTTTCACTTTATTTATGGTTTAGCTTCCACATTAATTGATTATCTTTAATATGTTCATGATTATGCTATAAGAGTTAGCTTAGGATCACTTGTGGTCCCAAGTGTGTCCGCATCTCCGGGGGTATCTCGGGGCATGACATAGAGAAATTGATCAAATGGGTCATTAAAGTTTAGCTTTGGGAAACATACATAATATTGGTTGAGCTATGCACAAAAGATGCACACAATAAGCAATGATGTATATCATCATCAAAACAGGGAATTTTCTTATCATGAAAGATTTTGATGATTTGAAAATAGGGATCACATATAAGGAACAAGTTTCAGTGCTATGTTTCTATTAGACTGAATCTAAATGGGATGAAGAAAACGTAAACCACATGAAGCAAAAGAATTATGACGGGGATAGAGTGCATTTAGTCCAGTCGCCAATGTTTCTTTGACTAGAACATTCCTGCCTGGAATAAAATCTAAAGGAGGGGTTGCAAACATAATCCTAAAAGGAAAAGAAATCCTTTGAAGGAAAGACATCTGGTTTAAGAAGAAGAAATATAGCATATCCATCTATCTATCTATCTATATATATATATATATATACACACACACACACACATAAAGAGGTTTAACAAAGTACTTGTACACATACATAGAGAGTTACAACCAGAACATAATAAAATAGATGAAGTTCATATTTGAGATACTACTTACTATAGATCCAATTGCAGCCAACACAAGACAATAGGATTAAAGAACCCGATCCAAAAATTTATATTTCTCTTCAATCAAGTTTTCTTGCATTGCATATTATCAAACTGGCTATTTAATTTTTTCTGGATCTAGTATCAATAAACTGGTGTAGGAACATATTTTTCATGTTAGGATGACTTATAAACAATGTTTTGTGTCGTTACCTTACACGTTTTCCTTAATGCAGTGACATTACTCGACAAAGGAATAAATAAAATAACATGTTCCTCAGGCAGATTAGGGGGTTAGTATTTAACATACTCCACATGTAAATAATATATAAAAGATATAGTATGATTTGATATTAATTTATGCAATACTTTTTATTAGGAAATATATTAGATGATTTGTGATCTTCATGTGCTATTTTTAAATTGATTAATTGGCATGGTGACTCTTAATTAGTGAAAAATTGAAGCAAAAAAAGAAAGCAAGCTTTCAAGAAATTCTTTTATTTGGTTTAACTACAATTGGAATGAAGAGATGGTTCATAATCTTGCTGGAATTATAGAATATTGATTACAATAAAATTAATAAAATTTTCATTGACCTAAATTTAACTTTCATTACCATCCGAAAATAGTTCCCACTAAACGAATGCTAGGTCTATTTTATTGTTTTTAAAGTATAATTCACGTGAAAGAGTTAATTTATCTATAGTGAAAAGAAATAAAAAGGACTATGAACATGATTCATGGTGTGAATTCATGATTATTTCTGCAAAGTGACATATTTTATGTATATACTTTTATTTGAAAAAATATACTTTAATATTATTTACATATTTTAAGAATTTTATTAATATTTTATGTTGGGCTACAAGAGCAAGAAAGGCTAATAGGTGCACCTAGTTTGTGGAAGACTAAGTTATTTCTCGACGAGTTAGGGATTTGATTCTCAATTAGTACTTTCTCTTTCAACCTTTCTTTTATAGTGAACACGTGTAATCTAAAAATCTCTTATATTTATATATCTCTAAGCTAATAGGAAAAATATGTTTAGAAAAATATAATATTTTTTTAACTTTTTAGCCCCCCCCCCCCTTCCCCTGGGAGCTTCCTCCTTTTTGCTTTCTTGATGATTCTAATCCACACGATATAGTGAAAGGTGGAGGATTCTTACTACCTTATAAAAATACTTCAAATGTTATGTTTGCTTACGTGCTTTGCACGTGTACCCTATCAGAGTTTTTTTAAAATGACACAAGTATAAAATATATAAATGAGACATAAAGTTAAACAATTTTAAAAAGAAATATGCTCGTAAACATAAAAGATTGAAGGTGATATGTATACTCGAATTTTATGAATCAATTGAAGCATCATGTAAGTTTACCCTATTACAAATATAGATACGGTACCCATATCGTTATTCACTGGTCACTTGTATTACATATTTTACATGACTTTTCATTTTCTCATTTTAATTTTTACCATTATAAAAGTGAGATTAAACCTTATTATTTTAATTGTTACCATAAAAGTGACATGAATAAGATGACTTTCTTAAGGTCTACGTCTCTACGATCTTTTAAAAGTTCTTGGAAGATATAAATACATTTCTCAAAGGATGAACAAGTGTGTCAAAGCAGATAAGGAAACAATAAGTACTGAAATTATGTTTCTCCAATAAAAATTGAAATCCCAAGGTAAAAATAGAAAATTGTCACATAACTTTAAAATTAAGCAATATCCTCGAGAATACATTCCAAAATTACCACAACTGTCATTAAAAATAGACATAAAAAGCATTCAAGGGTACAACATATTAGCAAGACCATACAAAAATAAAATCATAACAGCAAAAATCTTTTCTAGTCTAGTTTAAATCAGAGTGAGGCAAACCAAATCAAATAGAATAAAACTAACAAAAATAATGATACTCAAAGAATACATCAAAATCACCTAACATTAAGAAAGAAGATTCAAAAGAACATAGCACTAAAATAACCACACTAAATTAAACAATATAGACAAATTCTATTACAGATTATTAGCACAATTCGATGAAAACAAGATCAAACACTTTAAGAAAATATATTAAAACACAAAAAATAATTGACACAAAGTAATATTAAAAAATTCAATATTAAACAAAGTAATAATAAAGCATGAACATTCAATACGAAAGTAATAACCTTTAGTTTCTTTGCTACTTTCTGTATATAATTTCTCTATTAACAACAAATGGTGATAAGAAATAGTCGTTGACACAAGTGCCAAGCCAGAATTTAAATTGTTTTTTGATATAGAAGAATTTTATAAAAAGTTATTATGGAAAATGCAGCTATAGGTCTTTACTCTTAATTGTAACTGTTTCTTATAGAATATGAACTATTTTATCGAGGTGCATGAATTTAAATTAAATTAGTATTTAATATTTAATAAATTATATATTAATATGTAGTTTAGTTTAAAAATAAAATAAGGGCAAAATGATAATTCAACTTTTAATTTAGGAGCTTCCTACTTATAATAATATATGATATGGTGATATAAACATATGTTTTCTCACGGAAAATCAGGTAATGCATTTGTAAAAAAGTTACACGTGATCTTTATTCAACCCCCAAAGCTAGCTCATGACTAGAGGATTTTCCGAATCCATATAAAGAAATCATCCATCCATTTTCCTATCAATGTCAGACTTCTATCCACTCTAACACTTCCTTTCACCCTTTTGTCACTTCCAAAATTCTTTGAAATAACTGATTTATCTAATTCATTAAAGATTGAGTCACCGAGACATTGCGGCCTCTATAGGGATGTCAACACATTTGATGCCAACCTATGTTTATAACAAACAACTAAGGTTACATAGCCTAATATAAGATAGGGATCGATAAAACACATCCTAAAGCGCCAAATAACTATACCATCCAAAAGGAGGTTATCATAAACGCTCAACCATGTCTCATTTTTTAGGGCATTGGCGGTTGTATGCAAGTCAACTTTAGAAGTGGGGGTCAAATCACAAGTATTAAAGTATATGTAATTTCCTTCACAATTTAATAAAATATAAACAAATTAAATTTTCAACACACACGCGCGCATGCACACACACACTCATGCGTACACACATCAACACACACACTCACACCCAGCACACGCACGGAAACTCGCACCCACACGCACACTCACACATATGCGCACGTGCACACAACAGATTAACATGAATTAGTTAGTTTTCTGTTTTAAATCAAATTATAATTTTATTAATTAGTTTATCCCATGAACTTCAAAATCCTAGATTTGTATTTATTTAGTTCTTAAATTACACATTCTTGGCCAGATGTATCAATTATTCAGGTATACATGCCCTTAGTAATTAATGCAGCATTACCAGATTAATTATTGCACTCTCAGTTTGTATGTGCAGCTTTGAGTTAACCAGTATTACATAAACTCAATCATAATATGCTAACCACTTATTTCATTGGGTTTAGCATAATACCAGTTGGACTATGGTTTAGCGTACACGAATAGATCAACAAATACTACCCAAGTAGGCTATAAGTCCCCACTGTGGGCACAAGTTTATTGATTAAGCCAGAATGTCTTTATACCTCTTGCAGGGTATATTGGGTCCTCTCGATAGACGTATACATCGGACTACACATTTATATCATGTTGTTTTATTATCGGGGAATTGAGCATATTTACAATTAAGTCAGTTTTGAGTCTCAACATGTTATAAATTTGGTCATTACATCCAGTTAGCTTAATATTCGGTAAATCACGCTTAGAATATTATACTTGCTTTTATGTTTGTTCAGTTATTTATTATTTCATCTTTATTCTATCCTTCATGTGCAGTAGCTTTCAAGTACAGACACAAACGTGCACTACATCTGCTCGTGATGTAGATTAATGTTTTCATTATCCAGATCACGCTTAGATTGATTCCCGATCTCTAGTTCAGCAGACTCAATGGTGAGTCTTCATTCTATTTCTACAAATTTAGTTCTTTAGTTTCTATTTTTGCTAGGCTTAGCTGGGGCCGGTCCCAACATTTCAAGTCAGATAGAGTTTATTTTCAGACATAGTTAGATTTAACGTAGTATTGAGTTAATGTCTTTTTCGTATTGTACTCATCCGCATTTCATTTACCTCCATTGTATACAGTATATAGGTATTTCCCATCCTTTCCCTTTTTTTATGGTTTAGCTTCCACATTAATTGATTATCTTTAATATGTTCATGATTATGCTAGAAGAGTTAGCTTAGGATCACTTGTGGTGCTAAGTGTGTCCGCATCTCTGGGGGTAGCTCGGGGCATGACATAGAGAAATTGATCAAATGGGTCATTAAAGTTTTGCTTTGAGAAACTTACAAAATATAGTTTAAGCTATGTAAAAAAGATGCACACAATAAGCAATGATTTATATCATCATCAAAACGGAGAATTTTCTTACCATGAAAGATTTTGATGATTTGAAAATAGGGATTACATATAAGGAACAAGTTTCAGTGCTATGTTTCAATTAGACAAAATATAAATGGGATGAAGAAAACGTAAACCACATGAAGCAAAAGAATTATGACGGGGATAGAGTGCATTTAGTCCAGTCGCCAATGTTTCTTTTACTAGAACATTCTTGCCTGGAGTAAAATCTAAAGGAGGGGTTGCAAACATAATCCTAAAAGGAAAAGAAATCCTTTGAAGGAAAGACATCTTGTTTAAGAAGAAGAAATATTGCATATACATATATATATATATATATATATATATGTGTGTGTGTGTGTGTGTGTGTGTGTGTGTGTATATATATATATATATATACACACACACATAAAGATGTTTAACAAAGAACTTGTACACATATAGAGAGTTACAACAAGAACATAATAAAATAGATGAAGTTCATATTTGAGATAGTTCTGTCTAGATCCAATTGCAGCCAACACAAGACAAAATGATTAAAGAACCTGATCCAAATATTTATATTGCTCTTCAATCAAGTTTTCTAGCATTGCATAATATCAAATTGGATATTTAATTTTTTTCTAGATCTAGTATCGTATAAACTGGTGTAGGAACATATTTTTCATGTTAGGGTGACTTATAAACAATGTATTGTGTCATTACCTTACACATTTTCCTTAATGCAGTGTCATTACTCGACAAAGGAATAAATAAAACAACATGTTCCTTAGGCAGATTAGGGGTTAGTATTTCAACATACTCCACATGTAAATAATGTTTAAAAGATATAGTATTATTTGATATTAATTTATAAAATACTTTTTATTAGGAAATGTATTATATGATTTGTTCTCTTCATGTGCTATTTTTAAATTGATTAGTTGGCATGTGACTCTTAATTAGTGAAAAATTGAAGCCAAAAAAGAAAGCAAGCAATCAAGAAGTTCTTTTACTTTTATAACTAGAATTGGAAATGAATAGATGTTTCATAATCTTGCTGGAATTATAGAATATTGATTACAATAAAATTAATAAAATTTTCATTGACCTAAATCTAACTTTCATTACCATCCGAAAATAGTTCCCACTAAATGAATGCTAGGTCTATTTTATTATTTTTAAAGTATAACCCACGTGAAAGAGTTAATTTATCTATAGTGAAAAGAAATAAAAAGGACTTTGAACATGATTCATGGTTTGAATTCATGATTATTTCTGCAAAGTGAGATATTTTATCTATATACTTTTATTTGAAAAAATATACATTAATATTATTTACTTATTTTAAGAATTTTTTTAATATTATATGTTGGGCTACATGAGCAAGAAAGGCTAATAGGTGCACCTAGTTTGTTGAAGACTAAGTTATTTCTCGAAGAGTTAGGGATTTGATTCTCAATTAGTACTTTCTCTTTCAACCTTTCTTTTATAGTGAACACGTGTAATCAAAAAATCTCATATCTTTATATATCTCTAAGCTAATACGAAAAATATGTTTAGAAAAATATATTATTTTTTTAACTTTTTTGCCCTCCCCCCCCCCCCCCCCTCCCCCGGGAGCTTCCTCATTTTTGCTTTCTTGATGATTCTAATCCACACAATATAGTGAAAGGTGGAGGATTCTTACTACCTTATAAAAATACTTCAAATGTTATATTTGCTTACGTGCTTTCCACGTGTACGCTATCAGAGTTTTTTAAAATGATACAACTATAAAATATATAAATGAAACATAAAGTTAAACAATTTTAAAAAGAAATATACTCGTAAACATAAAAGAATGAAGGTGATATGTATACTCGAATTTTATGAATCAATTGAAGCATCATGTAAGTTTACCCTATTACAAATATAGATAAGGTACCCATATCGTTATTTACTGGTCACTTGTATTACATATTTTACATGATTTTTCATTTTCTCATTTTAATTCTTACCATTATAAATGTGAGATTAAACCTTATTATTTTAATTGTTACCATAAAAGTGACATGAATAAGATGACTTTCTTAAGGTCTACGTCTCTACGATCTTATAAAATGTCTTGGAAGATATAAATACATTTGTCGAAGGATTAACAAGTGTGTCAAAGGAGAAAAGGAAGCAATAAGTACTGAAATTATGTTTTTCCAATAAAAATTGAAATCCCAAGGTAAAAATAGAAAATTCTCACATAACTTTAAAATTAAGCAATATCCTCGAGAATACATTCCAAAATTACCACAAATGTCAATAAAAATAGACATAAAAAGCATTCAAGGGTACAACATATTAGCAAGACCAAACAAAAATAAAATTATAACAACAAAAATCTTTTCTAGTCTAGTTTAAATCAAAGTGAGCCAAACCAAATCAAATAGCATAAAACTAACAAAAATAATGATACTCAAAGAATACATCAGAATCACCAAACATTAAGAAAGAAGAATCAAACGAACATAGCACAAAAATAACCACACAAAATTAAACAATATAGACAAATTCTATTACAGATTATTAGCACAATTTGATGAAAACAAGATCAAACACTATAAGAAAATATATTAAAACACAAAAAATAATTTACACAAAGTAATAATAAAAAATGCAAGATTAAACAAAGTAATAATAAAGAAAAAGCATGAGGATTCAATACGAAATAAATAACCTTTAGTGTCTTTGCTACTTTCTGTATATTATTTCTCTATTAACAACAAACGGTGATAAGAAATAGTCATTGACACAAGTCCCAAGCCAGAATTTTAAATTGTTTTTTGATATAGAAGAATTGTTATAAAGAGGTATTATGGAAAATGCAATTATAGGTCTTTACTCTTAATTGTAACTGTTTCTCAAAGAATATGAACTATTTTATCTAGGTGCATGAATTTAAATTAAATTATAATTTAATATGTAATAAATTATATATTAATATGTAGTTTAGTTTAAAAATAAAATAAGGGAAAAATGGTAATTGAACTTTTAAGTTAGGAGCTTCCTACTTATAATAATATATGATATGGTGATATAAACATATGTTTTCTCAAGGAAAATTAGTTAATGCATTTGTAAAAAAATTACAAGTGATTTACTCAACCCCCAAAGCTAGCTCAAGACAAGTGGATTTTCCAAATCCATATAAAGACATCATCCATCCATTTTCCTATCAATGTGAGACTTCTATCAACTCTAACACTTCCTTTACGCCTATAACCAAATGGAGTGTTGATCGAGAGTCAAAACGAGGATGTACCTATGTTTGATACTATGTCAAGAAAAGGCATCATGACCTAACCTTACTCAAAAAGCAAGCACATGTGGGGAGGATTGTCCAAGTCCATATAAGGAGACCATCCGTCCATTCCCACACCAATGTAGTACCTTTACCTAATCGAACAAAAATAATCTACCAATTTTTTCTGAGTAGAAGGAATGTCATGAAGTAGTAACAACCGATGACAAAAAGTTACTGATATCTCATATTTGTAAGGCTATCATGCCTCCACCTAGTTGTGTAGACTGATGCTACTTCAAAATGTTTATCATATCCTAGATATGAAGAAAAATATTCATTCAGTAGCTCAATTAACATATTTAGGCCATTATGTTCTATTTGGTCCACAAGATGTAAGAATATATTAGGAGCTGGAGGTTGAAGAAGAGTCAGTTATTAAGGGGCAAAGGATATGTTCTGTCTATATAATGTTGGCAGAAACCTTAGTTATTGACAAGAAAAGGAAGAATGAGATGTTGGACTTATGGCACATCTTGTTGAGTAAAGTTAACTATTCTAAACTTTAGAATCAGAATGAAAAAGTCAATGTTGAAAGGTCTTTCCAAACTTTTAGCAAGGACTGATGTAATATATGAAAGTTGTCAGTATTGAAAAATGCATTAGTTGTTGTACCAGGATTTATAATATACAGCCAAAGAACATTAGAGTTAATTCACTCAAATGTGTTTCACCTGTCAAGTAACTAATTATTAGTGGGATGAAATGTATGTTGAAATTCATTGATGATTTTTCCAGGTACGTGTGGACTCAATTTTTGAAGGAGAAGTCTGAGTTACTTTCAAAATTCAAGGAATTCAAAAATTTACTAAAAGAAAATTTTGTCTGTGAATAGATAATGGTGGGGATTATACCTCACATAAATTTTTTTAATTCCTTGGATAGTGTCGAATACACAAACAGTTCACATGTCCAGATACATCACAAAAAAAATGGAGTTTAAGACAGAAAGAATTGTCACCTAGCCAAAGTATATCAAAGCCTTCTTCACGAAAAAATATCCCGAGATAATTTTGGGTGGAAGCTATGATTACTGCAGCTTTTGTGATCAATAGACTTTCTTAATAGAGGTTGCACTGGAAGGCCACATTTTCATTCACCTTTTTAGAAGATGTGGAACATGAAATCATTTGTTAGCCAGTTTCATGTTAAAGGATGTGTATGATATATATTTGTACCTAAACATTTATGTAGAAAGATGGATAAGAAGGTTGTTAGGTCTATCTTTATAGGGATGACATTCAACAAAAAGGGTGGTGATGTTGTGATTCAACACAACTAAAGTGCTACATTAATTGAGATGTGATATTTGATGAAGTTTTTTCTTCTTGGTTTTCAAGTAAGGAATTGTTGCCTAATTCAGATTCCTTTAAAGGTGTGTTGGACTCTTATCTTATCCAGTTGAGTCAAGATGAAGATGAAGGTGAATCAAATGAAGAAAATATTGATGAAGATGTGATTCAAAATCCATGGCAAGCTGCAATCTACCAACAATTACGTAAAATAGGTGAGATAATTGGAGCACATTTACCACGTTCACTTAGAAGGTTAAGGATCAGAAAGCAAAGTTCCAAGTTTACCATTACTTCCATTATAGAAGACAAAAATTGAAAGGAACCAGAAACTTTTGAGGAAGCATTCCAGAATACAAAGTGGAATAAGTCTATGGTGGAGGAAATTGTTGTGCTACAGCTGATTAACACATAGGAATTCATATATCTTGGCAGTTTTCTTTGCTTGGAGGTTGATTGCAGTTAAGAAGGAATTTGCTTACATCAGCAAAACTACTCAAATAATCTATTGAAAGAAGTTTGGGATGTTCCATTTCAGGCTGACGTCAACATCACTGTACCCAAATGTTAAGATTTGTGCTCACGAATGTAATGACTTGGAATATACATCAATGTATCAACAAGTGGTGGATAGTTTGATTTACTTAATTTTAACAAGACGGCTACATCCTTTATGTAGTAGTTGTAGTGAGTCGTTACATGCAAAATCTAAAGAAGTCTTGTTTGGATGGAATTCGTCAAATCTTGAGATATGTAAAAAGTACAAAAAATTATGGTTTTTTGTATAAGAAAGGTGAAGAATGCAAGTTGATTGGATACTAACTATGACTCTGAATATAGAGGATATCATGATAGCTATCGTTCAAAAAGTAGCTTAGTGTTTATTCTTTGACCTGGAACAGTTTATCGGTGAAACAAAAGGTAGCCAATAGTGCCATTTTCAATAATAAAAGCATTGTATCGAGCCACAACAATTCAGGTAATGAAAGTACATGGCTTAAGTAGACGATAAAGGATCTAAAACAACTAGTAAGCCAGATTGCCACATTCTGGCATAACTAACTTGATCGATTGCCATTATCCGACATAAAAATGGGATCAGATTTCCACAGGATCTAAAACAACTAGTAGGCCAGATTTCCACGTTCCGGCATAAATAACTTGATCGATTACCATGTTCTGAAATATAAATGGGATCAGATTTCCACATTCCGGTATAACTATAGGTTCGGGTACCACGTTCCGGTATGATGACAGTTTGAGTTTGGGTTCCATGTGAGGATCAACTAATTGGCATGGTTTTTTAAATTGAGAGATGTGAAGTTGATCGTTGTTCATTAGTGTTGATAATATTGTATACGTTGATATATATGCATGTGATTATAATGTTGTTTGACTTAATTATATTGTACTTAGTGGGCTAGCCGTATGATCCTACAAGTACACTATGAATTGTATACTAATACTGCACTTGCTCTTATTTTTATTGAGTACAGGGCGTCTTCAAGCAACTATTAACATACCTCACTTAGAAAATCAATGATCGTCGATTTGTTCAAGGATGAGCCAATTCTTTTGGGCTGCCATGGAATTATCTTTCGTTTATGTCTAGCATTTTCAGACTTAGACATTTATTTTGGATAGTTGATTAGATCATTAGATTGGGGTTGCATATCTTCTCGTTTAGACTTGTTGAAGTTTAGATGTTTTTGTACGTTGACTTTCAGATCCTAGGTCTTATTTTCTTCCCATCATTTGGTTTATTTCATTAGGATTCTTGTTGTTGTTTTTAAGAACTTTACTTTCTTTTAGTTAAATGCTTTAGTTTTGTCCTAGTTGCTTTGTTTATGTTGTAGTTTTGGTTCTCCCTCCAACATTATTGTGTGGGTGATACTCTGGGTCGTGATAAATTTGGTATCACTGCCAATGTGTTTTTGGTTATGTCTTTTAGTTTGACCAATGCGCCTGCAACTTTCATGAGTTTAATGAATAGAGTATTCAACCCATTTCTTGATTCTTACTTCATAATATTTATTGATGATAGCATGTTTTATTCAAAAACTGAGGAAGAGCATGTCGACCATCTTCATATTCTTTTTGGTATTCTTGGAAAACAAATGTTTTATGCAAAATTTTCTAAGAGTGAATTTTACTTGAAATCGGTTGCCTTTTTTGGACATGTACTTTCAAATGAAGGGGTAATGGTAGATCCTTAGAAGATTAAAGCGGCTATGAATTGGGTTAAACCTAATTCTATAATGGGAGTTAGTAGTTTTGTGGAATTCGCTAGTTCTTATCGGTTATTTGTGTAGAACTTTGGTTTTATGGCCACACACTTGACTAACTAAACCAAAAAAAGATATACACTTTGAATGGATTGAAAAATGTGAGTAGTTCTTCAAAAAGCTCAAGACATTCTTTACCACCGCAGCTATCCTAGCATTAATGTTGGAAGGTAAGGATTTTATTGTTTATTATGATGTTTCACATTATGGTTTAGGTGATGTCTTGATGCAAGATAAGATGTTATAACATATGCATCACATCAATTGAAGGTTCATGAGAGAAGTTATCCAGCAAATGATTTTGAGTTAGCAGCAACATTGTTTGCTCTTAAGATCTGGCGACATTAACTCTATGGTGTTAAGTGTGAAGTGTTTACAGATCGTCGTATTATTCATCACGTGTTCACTCAAAAGGATTTGATACTGAGACAACGAAGATGAATGAAGTTACTTAAAAATTATGATGTGACCATTCAATATCATCCGGGCAAAGCTAATGTGGTGGTAGACACTTTGAGTCAAAAAGCAGCGAATATGAGTTTAGCTTACTTGAGTGTATCCAAGTAACTTTTGGCTAAAGAAATTCAGACCTTAGAATATAAGTTCAAGCAGTATGGCATCTTAGAGCGAGGTGGGTTGTTAGATATTAATGAAGTAAGGGACACTTTATTGGCGGATATTAAGGCCAAAGAATTTGAGGATGAATATTGGAGGAGCTTAAAAATAAGACTGCGATTTGTAAGGCACAAGAGACCATTCATGATGCTAATGGTGTACTCAATTTGAAAGGGAGAATATGTGTTCCTAGAGTAGATTGCTTGATTGAAAAAATATTGGCAGAGTATCATGGTTCACGATATTCTATCCACCAAGGATTGACCAAGATGTACAGAGATCTGAAACGAATTTATTGGTGATCGGGCATGAAGAAAGACATAGTAGAGTTTGTGTTGAAGTGCAAACATGCACAAAAGTAAAATACGAAAACCAAAGGACTGCGAATTTTCTTGAAGGAATGTCGATTACGGAATGGAAGTGGGAAAGGATAGCCATGGACTTTATGTTTGGTCTTCCATAGACTTTGGGGAAGTTCTATTCTATTTGGGTAGTGGTTGATAGATTGACTAAGACAACCCATTTTATTCTAGTAATAAAAGGTTATAATGCTTAAAAATTGGCTAAAGTTTATGTTAAAGTGATAATGAGGTTGAGTGGGGCTCACCTTTATATCATCTTGATCGTGGCACCCAATTCACTTCCATGTTTTGGAGGAACTTGCATGATAAATTAGGCTCACAACTCACTTTTAATATAGCCTTCCATCCAAAGGCAGACGGGATGTCAGAAGGACTATCCATGTTCCAAAAGACATGTTGAGGACATGTGTGATTGATTTTGAAGGGCATTGGGTTAAATTCTTACCTTTGTTCAAATTCTCTTATAATACTAGTTATCACTCCAGCGTACATCTCGTACTATTTGAGGCGCTCTATAGGAGAGGATGTAGATCACCCATCGAATGGTTTTTGGCTAGAGGTGTGAAACCTTAGGGGATTGATTTAGTGAGTGATGATCAAGATAAGGTGATGAATATTCAATCTAAGATTCTAGCAGCCCAGTGTAGACAGAAGAAGTAGGTGGACCATAACCTAAGAGACATGGTGTTTCAAACTAATTAAAATGTTCTTCTTAATGTATCACCCATGAAAAGGGTGATGAGATTTGGCAAGAATTGCAAACTAAGTCAGTGATACATTGGTATCTTTGAGGTTCTTGAATGTATAGGACCGATAGCGTATACATTTGATTCACCCCCTCATATATCATTGTTGACCCGATATTTCATGTTTCCATGTTGAAGAGGTATCATGGTGATAAGAATTAAATCATTAAGTGGGACTCAATTGTGTTAGACAAGGATCTCAAATATGAGGAGGAACGGATTGCAATTCTAGATCGTGATGTGCATAAGTTGAGGACCAAGGAGATTAAGTTTGTGAAGATTCAATAGAAGATTCATCCAGTTAAAGAACATACTTGGGAAACCGAGAGAGACATGCGAGACAAAGATCAAAGAGCAAAATCCCAAGATTGTGAATGTTTCCATTGTAGAAGATGAAAATCAAAATGAACATCAAAATTTTGTGGAAGCTTTCCATCATCCATAGTGTATTAAGGCTATTGAGGAGTAAATTTTTACGCTACAACTGAATCAAATGTAGGAACTCTAACATCTCAACAATTTTCTGGCTTGGAGTATGGTTGCAGTGAAGAAACAATTTCCTTGCATCAGTAAAAATACTTCAAAGAAATATTGAAGAAGTTTTTGGATTTTAAAGTGCAAACAAACCTCAAAACTTATGGATATCCAAATTTTAAGATGTGTGCTCATGAAGGGTAAGAATTGTAAAATGCAACAATATACCCGTAATTGATGGTTAGTTTGAATTATTTAACTTTGACAAAACCCGAAATATCTTATATGGTAGGTGTGATGAGTCTCTATATTTATTATCCAAAGAAGTCTCATTTAGATGGAGTTCATCAAATCAATCTTGAGAGATGCAAAAAGTACAATTAATTTTGTATAGGAAAGGTGAAGAATGCAAGTTAATTGGATATTCTGACTCTGACTATGGAAGATATAATGATACCCATTGTTAAACTACTTGCTTTATTTTTAAGCTTGGAGTTGGAGCTATTTCTTGGTGCAGCTAAAGATTGCCAATAGTGTGGTTGTCAACAACAAAAGTAGAGTATCAGTAGGAGCAGTTGCCTCTCAGGGAAGTACATGTCTTATGCAGTCGATGAAGTATCTAAAACAACTAGTACAATATGCATTTCGTTTGTACTATGATAAGTACTCAGCAATCTTCTTGCATGAAAATATAGTTTTACACGGAATCACTAAACTTGTGGAGAGTCATTACCAATTTATCCAAGAAAAAGTGTGTCAAGGAGAGATTGGTTTGGAGCACATCAAAATAGAACATCAAATTCAGACTTGGTCACCAAAAGTTTTATTGTTCTCAAGTTGGAGAATTTCTGCAAGAATCTAAGCATGGCTAAGACGGAGAGTTTATGTTGAGATGGGGTATTAAAGTTGACAACATCATTCTTAGTTTAGTTTGACAAAGTATGCACTATAGTTACATTTTAGCTTAGTTGTTAGTTTTATATTTTATTAGTACATGGGTGTTCTATTGTTTTCTAGAGTAGTAGATAGCTTTTCCTAAAGTTTAGGAGAGTTAGGTTAATGGATTTAGTTAGTCATTTAGTGGGATTTGATTCTATTAATTTTCTAATTATATATATGGTCATTAAATAATTGAATAAAAGACTAGTCTATTGTTATTTTTCTCTGGAAATTTTTTTCTTGTTATATTAAAATATTAAGGGAGGGACCTTTTCTTCTTTTATTTATGTCATTTCCCCAATGCTATTATACCTTATGTAAGTGTTCCTTCTCCTCTTCGGTCAAATTTCTTTCGATTTGAGTTTTGAACTTAATTAATATCTTGGGGTTTATGTGGATAGACGTATGAGGGAGAATAAATAAGGTGTCTGTTTTAATTGGAATCCCAGCCTCGTCGGCGTCTTGTTTCTAAAATCTTAAGTTACATATATAAGTTTGTAACCTTTTGTTTAGGTTGAGAGTTTCGTAAAGTTGGATTAAATTCTACTGAGGAGTAGATGATGTTTGTTTACTATTTATAAGTTGGGTTTCCCTAATAATGTATTGTCTTTCAGGACCCAATTACAAATTGTGACCGAGTGCTAAGGGGAAAGAATCCCAAAGCAAGCCTTAGCATAAATTTATTGAAAATCGGGCGGAGGTTCCTTTGTTTTAGGACTATCCTGACTTTTCCCTGTCATAAAAATTCACAACACAATCAATAATACCTATAAGTCACAACGTAATATTCATCAATGATCTAATGGTCCAACAATAAAATCAATTGATCTCTAAATTTTGAAAAAGAAAAAGAAGTTCCAAACTAGTCATTTGACTAAAATACGAAGGACTAATCAAGACTCAAATCAAGGAATGAAAAATGGAGTGACTCTAAGATTTTTTAAAGAAACTAAATAACACAATAACAAATAAATAGTTTTCTGTCCACGGGAAGCAACGCGAGGCTCACCAGATTCTACCAAATCACAATCTCTAGTTAATGAAATCTTCTTTAATACAACCTGATTTCTCCATAAAAAATTTAGCGAGGAGTGAGACACTAGCTTAATGAGTAATAACACTTAAGCACAAACGGTTAAGTGAGGGATAAGTCAGAAAACATGCTAGTATGATAATCAAACGATAAAACTTCCTTTTCCAGTAATCGTAACAATTTTCAATTTGAAGTGTCTCATATAAGTTAAATCAATGTAAATATTCAACAGTAAACTCAGAAATAAACTTTCATAACAAATATTATATCTGTTAACTTATACAAAATTTTTCATATCAAATCTTATATTTGTAAACTAAGAAAAATGCTTTCATATCAAATCCTATCTATGTGAACACAGAAAAACACTTTCATATCAAATCTTGTATCTAAACTCAGAAAAACTCTTTAATATAAAATCTTATATCTGTAAACTCAGAAAAATGCTTTCATATAAAATCTGATATATGGGAACTCAAAAAAAATGTTTCATAACAAATCGTAAATGTGTAAACTCAGAAAAACGCTTTCATATTAAATCTTATATGTGTAAACTTAGAAAATCGCGTTCATATTAAATCTTAAATCTGTAAACTCAGAAATATTCTTTCATATAAAATCTTATATTTATAAACTTCGAAAATGTTTTCATATCAAATCTTATATCCGTAAACTCAGGAAAATGTTTTATATAAATCTATATCTGTAAACTCAGAAAAATGCTTTCATATAAAATATTATATCTGGGAGGTTTCCAAGGAAGAATCATGTAATCGAAATTGCCTTTTCTGTAAGAAGTAACGAATAACAATGAACTCCTCATAAAGGAGTTAAATGTTCAAATTAGTAGATCCCTACTCGAGGAATATCAGTAACAGTATACTAGATCTACCTTCTCATTATTAAGGGCTTTATCAATAATCACTAACAAAAAGATGTACGAGGTCCAACAAACTCGCCGTTTTCTACGGAATTCATCAAGGTCTACTTCCATTTTTATTTTTCTTGTAATCAGGTGAAGCAATTCAGAATCAAACAGAGCATTTAAACCTTATCAAATCATACCATTACAAACTTTAAAAATCACATGTCAAAATACTATTTTTTTGGCTAAATGCAAAACCTTTTCAATAAGATTAATCATATCTTGTAAGAATAAGATCATCTCAAATAATCTTTTCCGTATCATATCCGGTAAAAGACTTGTCCCACATGCAAATTCAAAACAATCGGTAACACACTTACTTTATAAACCATGTGAAAATCATGATGTTTGTGAAATACAAATTACGGTAAGATTACTACTCACAGTACTTGTGTTGATATACCAAACTTGTCACCTCAAAAGATCATGTCTTCCTCAATCAACCTATAATCACATCATGATAATCAGGTATTACTTTCTTCATTTATACTAATTCATACTAAATTTAGAATACCCAATCCTCGAGGTTTCATGATAGACTCTCAGTTTGTTAGTTTATATTATATAGGTGCTTCGAATCCAGATAAACAACCTCTTTGCTGATTGATTCACATTATAATAAACAAAACTAACCTCACTGTAAATCAACTATTCCATGGTTTATGATGTACTATAAAATTTTATCTAAATATTAAACTTACTCAATAAAATCATAATACTTTAATAGAATCCTCTATCTCTTTGATCTTTTTTTCTCGAACTTAAAATCCAAAATAGATAATCGTTAAATCTATGAATTCACATATATAACTAAGTTTATAAACTTACCTAATTTCTTCTTATCTGTTTTCTTAACAGCCTTAGGCGATTTATTTTTCTTGGTTATCATTATTTCATCGGAAAGAGAGGTTGAACCACACTTTTTTCTCTCTTTTTGCTTTCAAGAATTTTTGATCAGCATGCTTCCCCTCTAAGTTCTTTATTTGAAGTCTTTGCTTTTCTTTCTGCATATGTCCCCTTTATTTTTCATGCTTCCTCTCTTTCTCCTTCCAATTTTTTTTCTTCTTCTTGGTTGATGTACTCAGTTAACCCCTCTTGATCCAATTATCTTTTTTTATTGCTTTCGGGCGCATCTTTTATAATAGGGTTTTAGCCCAAATTTTGGTTTTTTTAACAACTCCATTAGGTCAATATAAAAACCAATCAATTTATTTCAATTTGAGACAGTATCAAATGACATGTATGCCCTTATTATATATTTTTTTATTAGGGTATTACATTCTCCTCACCTTATAAAATCTGGTCCCGAATTTTGAAGTAAGTTTATACCTGTAGATTGAAACCAGAGATGATGCAGGGCTCAAAATATTTTCCAAGTCCCAAGTAGCTTCTTCAATAGTATGGCTTCTCAAAAAAAAATTGAAAGACACAGTTCCTTTTGGCCTTAACATTCTTACTTGTTTGTCCACCACAAATATACGTTCCTCTTTATACGTTACGTTTCATCAATGCGTATAGTTAGCTCTGCAAGTACGTGAAACGAGTCTCAGATACATTTTCTTCGCAGACATAGAACATCAGATGAGTAAAATACATTACCAAGCTTGATAAAAATCCTAATACATTATCCTCATAAATTTTGAACTATTTGATAGGAAAACAATGTCACATAACCTACACTTCTTAATATAGAGTCTTCCGAGAGGTTGACTGGAAGTTATTACTATAGTAGAATTCCGCCAAGGGTAAGGTCCCATTAATATTTATAAATTTAAAAAACAAGCTCTTAAAATATCCTCCAAAGTTTGTAGATTATTCTTAAGATTCATGTACGTCTACAACATTAATTCTATACTACGATCAATTCGTGTATCAAACTATTCTTGATGTAAACAGTGATACTCGGTCCAATATGGTGGACACTGGAATACATGAAGCCCTAACTTTTTTGTTCATGTAAATTTCTTTTGCATGTGTTATCCATTTTTTCATGTTTTTGAATAGTAAGAAGTATGCCGACTTTGTGATCCGATCTATAACCACCCACATAGGGTAAACTTTCAAGGGTTCGTGGTAGCTTGGTCATAAAATCAATCGTAAATCCTTCCAGTTTCCATTCTGGAATCTTAAACTGTAGTAGTGGTCATGTTAGTTGCTTACAGTAGTTCACAAGTCAGCAACTATGAATGAAGTTAGCCATATAATTCTTTATAAGTTTCCAGCAGTACACTTGCTTCACGTTTCTTAGAAGATCCAGGATCTACCATGTAATAAGAGCTATAACTTATTGAAGAATAAACTCTCTCACATCATTTATGCTCAATTATCATAACCAGCCATTCAGTCAAAATGTGACGTAACTGTCAATACTCTTATTCATGTCTTTACTTACTATAACCTTATTTCAAATATCACACAATTCATATCCTTGTATCAGGTGATCTCGCTATGTTCTACCAATAAAGAATTGGTCTAAACATAATCCAACAATGTCTATGAGTTTCTCAAAGTAATTTGATATCGATAATTTCGACTGTGTACATATCTTATATAAAAAGTCTATGCGCAAGAGCTATATGCAATTCTTCAAGGGGTTTGTTTTTCAATGCATCTGCCTTATTATTGTCATTTTCCACATTACACCAAATAGTACATTTTATATTCATTGAGTAGTTTCGCTCCAGTAGTGAAAAATTTAATATTAAATCTTTGTGTTTTAACATAAATACCAAGATCATATAGTCAGTATAAATATCATTGGTCGTAGTATAAGTATTGTCTCTGAATCTATCGAGCAATTACCATTGTACCATCTTCAATTTTGAGTGGGGTGATTCCTCTTATGCTTATTCAAATATCTATCACACAACCCTCCTACATGAGAACACATCTTAATTCTTCCCCCAAACATGAAGGATCACTACGAATACTCCTGAATATAAAGTAATGCTAACATTATATGGTGGTCCGTAAGTCTCGAGCTTTTGTAAGCTCTATCAATTTTTTTTATAACTTTGTAATTGATTTTTTTGTGCGAACTTGGTCAGTTGCACTATCATTCTAAAGGCATTCTCCAACAAACATTTATTAAGAACCGTCAATCTAAAAACGGGTGAGTTCTTGTAGGGATTAAACAAAAGCATAGAGATAATCTTTATGTTCATTCTATCCATGAGAAAATATGCATGTACAAAACTAACCATTGACATATCATTTAAGTAATGTCTTTATAGCAACGCGAGCATATGTCAGTCCAAAATATCACATAAAAATTTTTAATTCCTCTATCATGGTTTTGAAAGCTATCTTAAAATATATCCACCGTTCTTGAATTATGGGAACCAACATAAAGATTAATATTTAATAATTATACGGCTCCATGAAACAAATCAAATAGGTCATATAAACGAGGCAGTTGTTACTTATTGCATATCGTTACATAGTCAACTATTAGTATTCAATAATATTCACAAGTACCTTAGCTTTTTTTTTCACAAGGTTTTTGTGTACAATTGAGTCCTATAAGGCACTTTCAGTAGGTCTGCCAACTATTTCTTCGCTCACTATTTCCTTTTTTATTGAATATTGAATAACACTGCCATTATTGAAGTAGTAATGATACATGGACTTCAAGGTTGCTAAATATTGGTCATAATAATACTCATCTTTTTCTTTAAACTTAATTTTAGACATTCCTCCTTTTAAGATTGAAAAATATGGGTACGATGGGTTTCAATTCATATAGTTCAGAAATGGGTAATTTTCCTTTTCGGTGTGATGATATTTCATGTGCTTTCTCCTGCACAAATTGATCAAATGCCAAGGTGACTATTAATTTTTAAAAATATTGAAGCCAATAAGAAAGTAAGCAAGCACGAGATATATTTTTAGTTTGTTTAACTAGAAAGTGAAATGTGGAGAGGTTCAACCTCTTGCTAGATTTATAGAATATTTATTACACTAAAAATGAGTAAAATGTTAATTGATCTAAATTTCACTTTCATTACCATCCATAAATAGTTCACATTTTGAATGAATGCTAGGTCTTTTTTTGTGTTTTAAAAGTATAACCCACGTGATAGAGTTGGTTTATTTATAGTGACAAGAGATAAAAGAACTATGAACATGGTGCATGGTGTCAATTCATGATTTTTTTGCAAAACGAGATATTTTATGTATATAGTTTTTTGTGAGATAAAAAGGACTATGAACATGATGCATGGTGTCAATTCATGATTTTTTGCAAAACGAGATATTTTATGTATATAGTTTTTTGTAAAATTAATCTAATATAATGTAAACATTTTTTTTACAATTTATTTAATATTATATACATATTTTTTAGAATTTAATTAATATTATATAGATATTTTTTAGAATTTATTTAATATTATATGTTGGGCTCCATGCGCAAGAAAGGCTAATTTGTGCACCTACCTT
This sequence comes from Solanum lycopersicum, assembly GCF_036512215.1. NCBI lineage: Eukaryota > Viridiplantae > Streptophyta > Magnoliopsida > Solanales > Solanaceae > Solanum > Solanum lycopersicum. Next base: position 21,028,424 of record NC_090804.1, on the reverse strand, counting down.
GTTGAAAAATAAGTAATTTCTTCAAGGGTTAGGACTTCATTCTCAATTAATACTTTTTCCTTTCACCTCTCTTTTATAGTGTACCCATGTTATTTAGAAATTTCACGTCCTCATATATCTCAATGCGAATAGAAAAAAACAATATTTTAGAAAAAAATAATTTTTTTGATAATTTTTCTCACCCTCCTTGGGAGCTTTTTATTTTTATTTTTTGCTTTCTTGATGTTTTGAATTCACATCAATAAAGTTTAAATAACGGAACTATAAAAAAATCACATTGATATTATGTTAGCTTTTATACATAGATAAATATTTTTAAAAAAGTAACAAGAAAACTACCAAATGATCTATTTATATACTAAAACCAAAAGTATCTACTAAAAAAATCCACCTCTAAAATTTTAGGTATATCTCGAATAATAAGAATGCTCCACTCAAAACATTTATTGTTTTATTCGACTCACAAAGGATATATATACACGTGGATTCAAATCGCCAAATCCCAGAAATTGTGATTCATACTAATCCTCTTCTTCTTTCGACTCATTTTCCACCGTCCCTCCTTATTTAATGTTGAAAATCGCTGGTTCCAAGAATTGACTAAATGACAATGTAAACAATAACAGATCTGTTTTTGATTTTTGATTATATTATAAATATTTTTCCAAGTTCTATGCATAATAAAGACTGAATATTAGAACTAAATTTTCTATTACTATTTTTCGATCTTTAATCAATTTGTTTACATTCGATAATAAATCATACACGCGCCCCTTGAATATTTAGTGGTCATATCAATAATTTTTAATGTTATAAATGAAAAGTGAGAATCTTGACATAAGATTGATTGTATGAATGATGTAAGAAATACAAAAATAAATATTATTTGAATGTGTTAAGGATGAGCGATAAGTTGCATGATTTAATGAAAATGGAAGAAATCAAGCAATTCAAAGGTTAAAAACCGAAAGTGGAAAGAAATCCAATAAGCTTGAAGTTCAAGTGTACATATAGAAGATACCACCCTAACCGGATGTCAAATGTATAAGAGATACCAACATTACTAGAATAAGGTTGGACAATACATAAATTTCTGAAAATATTTTAAATGAATATGGAATTGAACTGTCATTAATCAAGTAGTAATAATGCAAGGACTTTAAGATTGCTAAATAGTGATCATAATCATACTTCTATTCTTCTTTCAACTCTTTTTTTGGTTTTCCTCCTTTTTTAAGATGGGAAAATATAGGTACAATGTGCCTCAATTCAAATAGTATAGACATAGGTCATTTTCCTTTCCGGTATACTAATTCTTCATGTTCTTTCTCGTACACAAATTGATCGAATGGCATGGTGACACTTAATTTGTGAAAATATTGGAGCCTAAAAGAAATCAAGCAAGCACGAAAGTTTTACTTGATTAATTACAATTGTGAATGAGGAAATGGTTCATAGTCTTGCTAGATTTATAGAGTACTTATTACACTAAAATCAGCACAATATATTTGATGTAAATTTCACTTTGATTACCATAAAAAAATAATTCACATTTTGAATTAATGCTATATCTTTTTTCTTGTTTTAAAGTATAACCCATGTGAAAGAGTTAGTTTATCTATGGTGACAATAAATAAAAAAGATTATGAACATGATGTATAGTGTGCATTCATGCTCTTTCTACAAAACAAGATATTTTATGTATATATTTTTTGTGAAATTAATGCAATATTATGTATATATTTTTAAAATTTATTTAACATTCTTTATTGTCTCTATGCTATCGAAAGTCTAATTGGTCCAACTAAATTATTTCTCCAAGGGTTAGGGATTGATTATCGATTAACACTCTCTTTCAACTTTCTTTTATAGTGAACCTGTGTTATCTAAGAATCTCATATCTTCATATATCTCTACTCAAATAGAAAATAATAAATGTTCAGAAAAATAATAGTTATTGTAACTTATTTTACCCTCCTTTTCACTATCTTGATGATCAAATCCATATCAATAAAGTGAAAAGGTGGAGGATTATTACTTCGTGAGATAAACATTGTACATGTTATGGTTGTGTCATTTATAGAAGACTGAAAAAAATATATTAATACAATATATATATATATATATATATATCAAAAACAATTCACAAAGAAAATTATAAGATGATATATTTGTAAAGAAATGACACCTGAGCCTAACTCAACCCGAAAAACTAGCTAATGAGGGGAGAATTCTCAAAATTCATATAAGAAGACCATTAACCCATTCCTCAACCAATATGAGATATTTACCAAGTATAGCACCCCCTTCAATACCAGATCCTACTGGAGCATAGACTGGTAGTCTTAACGGAGATGAACATGTATCTGATACCATGCAAAAAAATGTCACGATCGGCCTAACTCGATCTAAAAGTTAGCTCATGAGGGGAGGAGTTACCACTTACATACAAGGGGACCATTAGTTCATTTTCCAACCAATTTGGGACCTTTACCTACTCTACAAAAAGAAGCTGCAAAATTTATCCAAGTACAAGGAAAATCGTAAAGTGGTTGAAATAGATGACAAAATTATCGATAGCTCACATTGGTAATACTATTATATCTCCAAATTTTTGTGTTGATCTGATTCTACATCAAAATGTATATCATATCCTAGGTATGAAGAAAAATCTTCTCTCAGTAGCACATGCTACTTCACATCTTCAGGTTAGTATGTTCTATTTGGTCCGCAAGATTTAAGAATATACAATGATCTTATGCTTTAAAATGAGCCGGTTATGAAGGGGAAAGTTTAAAGTATGTCAACATAATGTCGACAGAATGAACATATATGGACAAGACAAGGAAGAATTAGATTGTGGACTCATGACACATGCGGTTGAGTCATGTTAGCTACTCTAAACATAGAATCATGATGGAAAAGTCAATGTTGAAGGTTTCTGGTAACTTTCAGAAAGGATTGATGTAATATGTGTAGGTTATCAGAATGGTAAAATGCACTAGTTTCCGTATTAGAATTCGAAATGTACAGCCAACGAACCATTAGAGTTAATTCAAACGGATGTGTTCGGCCCTATCAAGAAACTCTGCATTGGTGGGATGAAATATATGTTGACATTCATTTACGATTTTTTCAGATAAATATAACTTATTTTTGTAAGGAGAAGTCTTAGGTACTTTCAAAATTCAAAAAAATTTAGAAAAGTTGTTAGTTAAGAAATTGGTAAGATTTTTTTTGCGAACTATTAATGGTGGGGAATATACCTCAAATGAAATTTATAAACTCCTCGAAAATTATCGAATACACCATTAGTTAACATGTTTAAATAAGACAAAACAAAATGGCATAAAAGAAACGAATAACAGACAACTAGCAAAAAATCTTCAAAGGCTGTGTCATGCAAAAAAATACTCCTCGACAATTTTGGGCGCAAGCTATGAAGACTGCAACCTTTGTAATCAATAGACTTCCTGAATAAAGGTTATATTTTCTTTCACCTTTTGAGATGTTGTGGAACATGAAATCCTTTGTTAGCTACTTTTGAATTTATGAATGTGTATGCTATGTATATCTACCTAATAATTTATGTAGAAGGATGGGCAAAAAAGTTTCTTGGTGAATCTTTATAGGGTATGATAATCAACGACTAGGGTAGTGATATTATTATCAAATAACACAAAAGTGCTACATTTCTCGAAATGTGATATTTGATGAAGCTTCATCTTGGTGGTCTTCGACTAAGTAACTGATTCCATGTTTTGGACTCTTGTCATATCCACTCGAGTCTATATGGAGATGAAGGTGAAGCTAATAAAGACGGTATTGATAGAGGAGTGAATAAAAATCTATGAAAATCTGGTGCATACCAACAAACTGGTTAAGATCGTAAGCTAATTAGAGTAGATTCACCACCTTCACTTAGAATTAACAACAAGGATCTGAAAGAAAAATCCGAATATTATGAATGTTGCCATTGTAGAAGACGATAATTAAAACAGACCAGAAACTTTTGAGTAAGCATTCCATAATCCAAAGTGGATTAATACTATGGGGGAGGAAGTTTTTTAGCTACAACTGAATTAAACGTAGGAACTCAAACATCTCAATAATTTTCTGGCTTAGAGGTTTATCGCAGTGAAGAGAGAATCTGCTTAGATCACTAAAATACTCCAAAGAACTATTGAAATTTTTTTTTGGATTGTCAATTGCACATGAGCCTCAACACCGAAGGATATCAAAATTTTAATATGTGTGCTCATGAAGGGAAAGACTTGTAAGATGCAACAATGTATTGCTAATTGATGGACAGTTTGAATTATTTAACTTTAACAAGACCCGAAATATCTTATGTGGTAGGTGTGATGAGTCTCTACATTTATAATCCAAAGGCGTCGCTTTTGGATGGAGTTCATCAAATCAATCTTGTGATATGAAAAGAGTACAATAGATTTTGAATAAGAAAGGTGAAGAATGCAAGCTGATTGGATACTATGACTCTTACTATGGAGGATACCATGATACCCATCGGTCAACTACTGGTTTTGTGTTGAAGCTTGGATATGGAGTCATTTCACGGTGAAGCTAAAGGTTGTCAACAACAAAAGACGAGTATCGAGAAGGAGAAGTTGCAGCTCAGGAAAGTTTATGGCTTATGTAGTCGATGAAGTATTTAAACAACTAGTAGTTTATGCAATTCCTTTATACTATGATAATCAGTTAGCAATCTTCTTTCTTTATATCCATTTTTTCCACGCAAGGACTAAACATGTGAAGATTCATTACCACTTTATCCAAGAAAAAGTGTATTAAGGAGAGATTGGTTTGGAGTACATCAAAATAGACCATCAAATTGCAGACTTGTTCACCAAAGAATTTATTGTTAACACGTTGGAGAGTTTCTGCAAGAATTTAGGCATGGTTAAGATGGAGAGTTGATGTCGAGAAGGGGTGTTAAAGTTTACGACATCATTCTTTGTGTGATTTGACCAAGTTTGTACTATTGATACTTCATTTTTTTTCTTAGTCGTTAGTTTGATATTTTATTAGTACGTGGGTGTTCTATTGTTTCATAGAGTAGTAGATAGATTTTCCTAAAGTTTAGGAGAGTTAGCTAAAAGAATTTAGTTAGTCATTTAGTGGAATTTGACTCTATTAAATTTATAATTCTATATAAGGTCACTAACTAATTGAATTAAAGACTAGTCCATTGTTATTTTGCTCAGAAAATTATTTTCTCATTCCCCTCCAGTTATATTATAATATTAATGCAGGGACCTTTTTTTTCCATGTCATTTCCCTAATGCTATTGTACCTTATGTAAGTGTTCCTTATATTCTTCTCTCCAATTTCTCTCAATTTGAGTGCTGCACTTAATTAACTTTTTGGGTTTTATGTGAATAGCGGTATGTTGGAGAAGAAATAATAGTGTCTGTGTCAATTGAATACACCAGCCTCGTCCGCGTCGAGATCTGGTTTCTAAAATCTTAGTTGCATATATAAGTTTGTACCCTTTCGTTTAGGCTCAGAATTTCGTGAAGTTGAGTTAAATTCTACAGATGAGTGGGTGATGGTCTCTTGCTATTTATAAAACGGGGTTTCCATAATAATGTACTATGTCATTACTCGTTTTACTTTATGTAGTGTAAGTATTCGATAAAGGAGAAAATAGAGTAATTTGTTCCTTAGTCAAATAGGGGTCAGTATTCTAACATACTATATATGTAAATGGCTAATTTATTAATGTGTAAAAATTATACAATTATATTATTTTAACTCATAAAATACATATTATAAGGAAACTATCAGATGATTTATACTCATCTATTCTATTAACTTATTTTTTAGGCATCTCTGAACTTCCACAAATGAAGCTCCATGCAACATGGATTGAAAAGCACTAATTTAACTCAAATCTCCATTAACTTCAAAATTTTAATCACTTCTTCAAACATCATTTTCAATAAAATAAATTCTTCAATTTATCAAGTTAATTAAAGTGATGTAAATTGTAAAAGTCTGACAAATAAAGGACACATTTATTGATGAAAATAAAGACAAGAGTAACTTAGTCAAAATTACTTCAGATATATGACTATTTTCTTATATGATTCCCTTGTTTTTGTTTTCCTTCCTTTAAAATGATGGTTAATTAAGATATCTATTTGTGTTACTACTTAAATAAAATATATAAAATTAAAATGAAATGAGAAAATTTCCATATCAATATTGTTTTCCATGATCTCTAATCCCAAATAAATTTGCAGTTGTACAAAAAGTTCCAAAAACACTTTAGACTAATGTAAGATATTTATGCTAATGCTCCATCAAATTATAAGAAATACAACATTGACCTTGAAAATTAAGAATGAAGAATCAAGAACTCTATTGATCAATTGCATCGTCCTCGTTGTTTACATCACAATTTTCAAATGCATAATAGTCTCCAAAATCAGCCCATAAATCCATACACAAGTTGAAAATATCGCGATCAGTAGGACGAATGGTTTCAGGGTAATATCCTCCAACCATTTCCCAATCAATTGAGAAATCGTGGTGCAACAGAAAGATCTAAGAATTTAGTGTGTGTCCATGATATTTCAAATTAGGGATTAAATCATCGATGTAATTAATCATTACTTTTTATATTTAATATGGAATAGAACTAACATTTTTGAAGTGGTAATGATACATGTGTTGAGTTTTAAAGGTGTGAACAGGAATTGATGGGTTGTGACCTTTACGAAAGGTTGTTTCCTTTCTAAAGGGTTGTGACCGCTTTAAAGGGTTGTGCCTTTTTCAAAGTGTTATGACCGTTCTGGAAGGTTTTCTTCTTCTCTAAGAGTTGTGACTTTTACCCTTTGTTGTCTATAAAAAGAGATGTTGTCTCTAAATTTTTTGCATTGAATTCTTCCCTTCTTTTGCATACATTTTTTACAAAATAAAATCGATCGATCGTGCCCGTGTGAGTGATTCATTGTTGTCATTTTGAGTTGTAGAAATTATTGAAGTTTGAGGTACCACAACTTCATTAATGGTTAATCCATTTTATTTTCGGAGGAATTAATCTGTAACCTCGGGTACTTGAGAGGATTAAATTTTTTTAGGACACAGAGTGGGTTACGTGAACTCGGATAATTACTTTTGTTTTTCTTTTCATATTTTATTTTTCTAGGTTATTTTTTTTGAATAAAGGAGTTAACAAGCTTAAGAAATTTATGTTTCTGGTATTTTCTGTTCTATGAAAATTACTTTTGTTTTCTATGTTGTATTTGTTGGAAAGAAAAAGAAAATTATTTTATCGAATGATAATAGAGTTATGGGATGAATTTATACTTCCTTAACATGTTTGAGTATATTCTTTGTAATAAGTTTTCCTTGGACAGATAAGATTATTTTAATTTATTGCCATGTGCATTGAAGCATTGCACCCCTTAGGTCTTCTTTCAATAAGAAAAGTTATTTTGTTCAAAAAGGTTAAGATATGCGCTTTAATTCTTTTTATACATTCTTGGTTTTACATAACTATGTGAAAAAGTAAATGGACAAATGTTTTTTTTAAGTATATTTAAACTTGAGTTAGTTTCGTATTGGAATTAAATCACTTTTTGAGAAAAATAGGAATATGATGGAAACTCAGAAAAAGAGGAAAAATTTACCAAGGAAAGTGACTTGCATGAAATTATTGCAAACCAAAAGAGTACAATTCAATGAGAGTAAAAATCAAGTTCTACTTTTATTTTCCTTGATTATTTTCTTATACTTTCTATGTTATGATATTTATCTCATAAATATTTGGATAGATAGTCATTATGTAATGATTATTACTAATACGTATTCTGTTAAGAGGGAAAAAAACTTTTGTAGTTTTATACTCCATGTGAAATTTGATAATGTTTGACTTTTAGAAACTAAAATCATCTGATTTTTTTACTCATTCGGTTAAAAAATACTTTACAAAAAAATAGATTATGCGTTGATTTGAAGAATATAGAAACTTCACCAATTTGTAAGATACTCGATTTGAATGAATATTCTGACTTTGAAGAGTACAAAATCTTTGTCACGAATTATAAGGCTCAATGATTTCAAAACATAAAATCTTCATCGTTATCAAGAGACAATGTTGTATTTGAGGTTTCTAGATATTAAAACCTTTTTGGTTTACTACTCTATCTGAATGTGAAACTGATTCGAAGAATATAAAAGCTTCATCAGAATTCAAAGTTCATTCGGTTACCGATTAAAAGAATATAGAAACATCATCCGAAACTAGAGACAAGTTGTAAAAAGATTAAAAATACCGCTTGTGTTTTTTGGATCAAATCCGGTGACAATTCTCTACTTATGTCCTTCCAGAGCTGGGTAAGTGATATTCAAGGGCATCTCCCCGATCAATTCTTCCTAGCGCCCCTCAATCAAATCCATAACTTATGTTTCTTGTGCAGGAGTAACTATAGAACTTCAAATTGCAATAAAAAAGTTGTCAACTAAGAAAGACCAGAAGTCCATGCGTGTTGGGACGATATTAACAAAAAAATACCCTCCTCAAAAGGTCCTAAAATTAAAGACCCAGTCAGGGATAGAGTTGAGAATGACAAAATCTTAATTTTTTGTATTCTAAATACTAAGTGGTCTGTCTAGTTGTGACATAAATGAAAAAAAACATTAGTAACATAAAATTAGTGATTTTTGTGCCTGCAATTGGTGTTTTTATGGATTAAATCTCCAAAAGAAGGCTTCGTGTTGTAAATGTGTATTTTGATGGTATAAAATTTTAAAGCATGAGAAAAAATTATTTGAAAAATAATTTCAATTACTTGAAAGATATTTTTGAGAACATATTCAAAATGTGGGCGTTCTTTACTTGCTATTAAGACAAAATTATACTTGCTATATAATTTAAATTTAGAGTACAAGATATAAAATTTCATGCCATTCTTGTATTATGTTATTAGACCCACAAAAATTCTTGGAGTATATTAGATATTGTTGTAGCTGAGTCTCTCTTTATTAGTATATGATATGACTAGTATAAAACCACAAAATTATGTTACTTTTTCAAAAGAATTGTATTATTTGATGAAAATGTTTCACTGAAAATACGATAATTTTTCTTGAAAAGATGTCAATTAAAATATTTTATAATATATACACTAACATTGGTTGTAACATTCCTTATAAATGTACACGACTAATGAAGAGTCTTTTAAGTTTTAAGAATAGGCATTGGATTGCATAGGCATTCCAATGCCCAATATTGAGTAATATTGGGCATATTAGAGAATATTGTCTTAAGGGTGTTAGACAATTTCTACGTATACCCAAGTATTTAAAATATAATTCAAGATTTTTTGAGAACTATACCTGCAATGAAGACCCTAAGATAAAATTAATATGCCAACCTTCATATAATATGTACTAGGAATCCAAGTGTCAAGCCTAGTACCATAGCACATGATCACTTAAAATTATCATGTGGATTAAGCAGTGCCCAAAGACATACTAGGGATCATTGGGAAAATAAGTAAAAATTCCAAATGAAACATTCATAAAAGTTAGTTCGAAAAGTACACGGAACACATGTGCAAGCACATGTGAAACAGGACAAGGGACAAGCTAAACGATTCAGTTATGGCGGTTGGGGACAAGGCGCGCTCGTCTTGGTCAGCTCATGTGGCGCCAAGATCCCTAACTGTTCCTAGGCTCTTAACTAACTTACCTATCTAACTAACTAATATAGGAAAAACCAAAAATAACTAACCAGGGGACCTGACAACCTAAGACCCAATCAGGGGACTTTAAGACAAGGAACTAACTAAGAAACATCCTAGTACCTAACCTAGGATAGTCCAAAGGGTTACTTATGGTCCTAACGACTTAAGGATACTTTTTTAATTACCCTAGGTGACCTAATTAATTAAATTACAAACTTAATTAATTAGTTTAAATGGTCAAACTTATATCCTTACACTAGAAAGTAACTATCTAAGAAACATCCTAGTAGCTAACCTAAGATGGTCCAAAGGGTTGGTTATGGTCTTAACAACTTAGGGGTACTTTAGCAATTACCATAAGTTACCTAATTAATTATATTAGCAACTTAATTAATTAATTTAATTGGTAAAAACTTAAACCACTAAGCAATTTCCAGATTTCGTTGAAGTCAATTGATCATCTACTTATAGTCAATTTAGGAGGGGCATTTTAGTAAATTAGCTAATTGAATTATTAATTAAGTTAATTAGTCTAAGTTAAATTAAAAAATATTCAGTTCCTAGACCTAGACTCATGATCATTCACTAAGAAACGCACTACTTGAAAGCCGTAAAGAAACGCAAGAAAAACAAAAGTTCTCCTTAGGAAATTTCAAGAAGTTCTACAAAGTTTTCTTGAAAAAATGCAAGGTGATATTCGTACATTCAATTCAACAGTAAGGTATGGGTTTTCTCTCATATTTTCCTTTCCCCGAGAGGCTTTTCAAACCTTTTGAATTCAAGAGATCTAAAACTAGGGTTGTTCCCAACGAAACTTTCAAATGTTCATCTCCCTAGTTCTCCTTATTTTCGACTTCTAGTAGTATGCATAGTGCTAAATCTCGAGCGTGTTGTTGGTATGTGGAGCTAACTGATCATTATGTGTAGGTTTCTATGATTTAATAATGTCGAATGAGACAAATCGGTTAGATCCATATAACAAATGCCCAATTCTGTTCGACAAGATGAAATTGTTATAAGTTTTTTAGGAAATTCAATTTACTGTTGAAGGGGATGAAGATTTCAACATTTTTCTTTGTGTTTACAATAGATTTGTTGTAATTGTTTGGAATGCAATATTTCAAAGAATAAATAAGATATGAATCGGAGCTAATTAATGAATATCCAATGCCAAATCAACTTTATAGCTTTGCCAATCTAACATTGAATTGTTCCTATAAACTAATCAAATGAAAAAGTTGGCTGCTTAACATGATGAGATTAGTATAGTATATACATAAATTTAATTGGCTTGGCTAGTGATAATATCTTCACAAGTGTTCAGTGAATGTTTGGTTTATGCCAATAAATTGGCTAGAAATATTATTTCCAAAAGTACAATATAAAGTTGGTTAATGACTAAATCATATCAATCTTACATGGCCAACATAAACTATAATATTTCTTGTGCGGCAAAATACATGATAAAAATTAAGAATGACCAATGTAATTCAATGAAACTCATAACCAAGGGTATGCCAATGATTGGGACAAGTCCAACAGACCCAATATGAATGAAATTGTGAATATTAGAACATTGAACAAAGATTATAATGTTCGTAAAGAGTTGTATAAAGCTACCAAATGTCATTGAAAAAGATAAGGTTATTAATGACATAATTAAAAGTTAAGAATTATTAATGTGACTAGAATGAGGTGCTAAAAGAAGTGGGAAAAGACTCACTCACACCTACATAATTATGTTAAAGATATTTACATATGAGGGTGTCAATAATCGTGATACAAGTCTCATTAACACCAAGATGATAATGTAAGGTTAAATTCTGATTTCATCAAGTAATGAAAGGGATGACAGGTTATCCAAAGAGTTAAGTAAACCTCATAACTAGAAGCAAGCTTCCATAAAGTTTGAGTCAACTCTAAAAGTTATAAAGAAAAAGATATTGAGCAAAGAACCGCTGGACTAGCATTAAGCTTGTGCAAGCACATGTTAGCATAGAACTATGTTTGAGTCAACTCTAAAAGTTTGAGTCAACTCTAAAAGTTATAAAGAAAAAGATATTGAGCAAAGAACCGCTGGACTAGCACTAAGCTTGGATAAGAGTCTCCGGTAATCTCCTAATCTTCGAACTATGTTACCAGCATAGAAACTAGCTAGTGGATTCCACCTAAAAAAGCTAGGTATGATGCGGTTTCACTTTGGCCGGTGAAATCACTCATTTTCGGTGTATCACATGATCTATGTCGGTTAAATGCTCAAGAAAGTATTCGGTTCACTTTAGCCGTGAACAACCTCTTTTCGGTGTGGGGAAGACACTGGAGTTGGTTTCACTTTAGCCGGTCAACCACCCCTTTTGGGTGTGCGGCAGACACTGGATTTCATGTTTAACTCACATGATCTAGGTTCAATTTGATCGGTAAACCAGCCCTTTTCGGTTTGTGGCAGACAATGGATTTCATGTTAGCTCGCATGATCTTAATGCTAAAGATTTCTTTAAGAATGTAAGAAAGAAATAATAAGAAATGTAACTTCAAAGTGAGCTATGAAAGCAAGGGCATAAGTATGTCAAATCATCTGTGGTTGATAAGAATGAAGTTTTAACAAGTTATTGGCGTGTGCCAAATCAAGATATAGGCTCCAATATCATCACATTATGCAAATGATCAAATAATGGGCATTGCCAAACAAAAAATTGGCTTATAACGACTTCGTATATTATGCCAATAAAGTGGGCAAAACATAATGGCTAATAAATGCCCCATAATCTTTATATCATGAAATGATCAAATAATGGGCATAGCCAATAATCTTTACATAATGCAAATGATCAAATAATGGAATATGCAATACATATATGCCAATAAATAGAGCAAAACATAATCACTCAATCATTTGGAGGGTGACTATATGCCCCAACATCTTCATATAATGCAAATGAACAATTAATCGGTATAGCCAATAAAGATTGACTTATAAATACATTCATGCCCAATTTAATAAGAATGGAAAATATAACTTGTAAGTAAGGTAGGCAAATCATTTCCTTAGTCTTTTGGATTACTTACTCCATTCATTGTAGGTATGTGACTACAATGAATCATTGCACTTGTAAGTATAACATAAGAACAAAGTAGATGCTTCAACTACACAATAGAAATAACAAAAAAAAATGAAAAATAAGCTAAGGCTGGAGGGAAGAGCCTTTGGCCTAAGGGTGCAAACATCTCATGTTTTGTTTAAGTTGTTCTAAAATTATTTTCATGAGTCCAAGGTCTTATATTCGTATAAAAAATGACTTTTATGCCTTAATTGCATGAGAACATGTCATATTCATAGCATGAATAAGAAATAACGACTTAAGAAAGAAAAGTGAGTTAACTTTCTAGAAACGACATGTTTCATTAGGAAGAGCTTTCCTTTATCATGAATGGTCCTTATGTGTTTATGTGCATACACCCATACTAATTACAAGTGTATACTAACCCTATATATTACTTCTATTTTAATCGGCGCAGGTTCTAGAGATGATTGAAGACTCGACGAAGCAGTTTGGATTAGCGATCTCCAGACTTTGGTAGGTCCTTTTGAGTTCGAGGATGCTATATTTGTTATTCTAGCTTAGTAAATTATATAAAGCTAGTGGCTGCTGTCTCTAGCGTCTTATTTCAAATATTTGTTCAAGCGTTTGTAATAAGGCCGATTTGGCAAGCTACTATTATTATATGATCCATCGTTTCATTTGTTTAATCTATTGATATATGGTTACTTAATTTGAGCTTATAAGAATATTACTCTATATAGTAATCATATGAAGTCTATGTATACTTCATTATGTTCTACAAGTTTTAAATTTTCCACTAATTTAACTGTATGATTATGATGAAAGCTAAGAAGAGGGTTGTCTGCGACCTATGAGAGGTTAACGACGCCGGAATCATTCGGATTCCTGAATCAGGGTGTGTGATTGGTGAAAATTGAATTGTTATATTTGTGTTTTAAAACAAACATTTGGGTCATATTTCCCTAATTTGACCAGTAAGACTATGGTCATGAGTAATTGTATAACAAATTGAATGTTATGGAAAGGTCATTCTAAAAACCACATATGGCAAGGTGTTGACTGTAAGACAATGTCTTTATTTGAGAAAATTATAAAAAAAGTAAAAAATAAAATATTTGAGGGAAAGAGTTACCTCACGGGAGGTCTTTTCAAACTTAGTATAACTTAAAAGTTTTGTTTAACTTCTAGTGCAATAAATCAATGTAAAGTATATGTTGTTGAAATGAATTAGAATACCTTTAATTGATTTACAACTGACATTTATGATATGAAGTCAACACTATCTCTTGGTGGGAAAGAGTGTTTCATAAATTTTATTGACAATTGCACTAGATATTGTTATGTTTATTTACGAAATGGTAAGGATGAAGCAATAGAAACATATTAGTAATATAAGACTGAAGTTGAAAGTCAGTTGGATATTTTCATGATTAGAAGTGGTAGATGTGAAGAATATTAATTTTATTTTGCAGAAATATATTTGGAAATGGAATCATCAATCAAATTACTGCACATTCTCACCTCACTTTAATGAAATTGTTGATAGGAAAAACCAAACTTCGAAGAAAATGTTGAATGTCCTATAAGTTACGATTTACCACAAAATTTGTGGGGGATACTATGATTGTAGCAAAAGAGAACAACAAACAAATATGTATGTTCAAAAAGGTTTAAACAAAAAGTATTATTTTTTTTAAGAAAGGGAGCACCAAATAAAAACCTTTGTTTGATAAACAAGGGAGCAACAAAAAGTTTTTTTTATTCAGAGTTTGTTGTTTCATGATAGAAAATTATTTGTCGTCCCTTAAAGTATATAAAATCAATAACTCATGAAAGATAGTGATATAAAAATTTCCAGTATATTCTATTTAATATGAGCAATGGTAATGGGGGAACTATTCCCAAATGTGTCATGGGATATGCTACAAATAGTAAAGCATGTAAAGTTATCGCTCATATGTGAGAATCGTCAGATAGTTAAGTGAAGTATCTAAATGACCTTGGAAAGAACCAAAGGAGAATATGCTTAATAAAGAGATCCAAAGGGGTAGTATATGTAAACGGAGAAATTACTCCCTTCGAATTTGTTTTTTAATAATCTTCTTGAAAATGATCACATAAATTCAAAAAAGTTATGGCCTCTGTGGACTCATTTCGGAAAGAGGTTGTCAATTGTAAGATTGATTCAATCTGAAGCAACCTTACTTAAGAATTGGTTGATCTTCCTCCAGGGTATAAACTTTTGGGTTCATAGTGGATCTACAAAAGGAAAAGAAAGCTCATAGAACTATTGACAAATAAAAAGAAAGATTTGTTATCATAAGCTTTAGACAATAAAAAATCCTTAATTATTTTGACACGGAATAGCCACTAACGAGGATACATAAAGTTAGATGTTGATTGTGCTAGTTGTTGTATATGGCCTTCAAATTCTTCAAATTGGATATGAAAATATTTTTCATAAAAAATAATAATTGCATGGAACAACCCGAGGGCTTTGTGGTTCCTCGTAAAGAAAAGAAATCATTTATGCAAAAAAGAGTATACATATACAAATGATGTCACATGTCGAAGAGCTACCAACATTACGATAACAAGGTTGTACCATACATAAATTTCCTAAAATATATAAAATATACACTGTAAATACAAGATTGAAAGTAGCTGGTAACCCTCTATATATTCCAAGACACTACTATAAAGACTTCAATAGAATGTGCAAATAAGAGGAATTGCATCATTTACTGGGATTGTGCAACAACATATGTGAAGAAGAATATAAATGCAATGTATGCTTCACAAGCATCAAAACATTAACATTTTAGAAACCAAATTTTCTAAACCAAAATAACCGTGTTCCTAGTGCATAACAAACTAACATAGAACCCATCTAGTTCTCGACCAAGGCATAAGGCCCAACAATATTCAAACATACACAAATATTATCATAAAATGATAACCATAACTTAATAAATGAAGAAAATTGTTACATTCTAGGCATTTTTATGATCCTCACAAATGCAAAATCTAATCAAGGACCAGATCCAATAATGGGTTCTCTGGTATTTTTACTAATGAAATGGGAATTGGTGAATGAATAAACTCTCCATGAGGAATATTTGTGTGTATTCATCAAAAAGGGGGAAACTTTTATCTTTTAGGTGTTTTGATGATCCTCTCAAATACAAGGAAGTGGTCCCTTACAAAATGCTCTCGTCCAAACTCATCCCGGGGAAAACCTATAAAGTTATCATATCAGATGGTAGGTAAAAAGTGCAGTGTACTGCACTAATAAGGAGAGTGGACGAGATTGCCTATTTCAATGGATAAAAAATGCAGGGACCCAGTTCCTGGTGGAGTTCTCTTCATCTAATGCATGATGGTCTACAACTCTAAAGAAGTCATGCCAGTGGTATGTGAGGCGCAACATACTAAATTAATTATAACGGAAGAGGTTGTCTGTCCAATGGTTAATAACTCTTTATGGTTGATTCTTTTAACATGACATGCAACATATTAAGTCCATTAATTCGAGAAGTAGTAGAGAGAGAGCCAGCAAGTTGTCAAAAAAATGCTAACTCTGATGTGGTTTGTCCATAACTTTTCATGACAGTAGACTCTCAACCAATAACTTCTTCCTAAGGGTTTGAGTCCATTTTGATATAGTGTCTTCTCCAAAACACAAATTTAAGATTCTGGCAAACAAAAACTCACAATCTTTAAAGGAAAAAGCCATCTTCAAGGAAAAATAGTACTCATGCTAGACAAAAGAATCTAAAGAATTGTTGAAGCATCTTTTTTGAGTATGAGTTTTGTGTCTAACATTTTATAGGTTTATGCATCATGAAAATTCTCATGTATACAACAAAAGACCTTATCTTTGAAGTACTCTCGGGAAAGCACAACAAGGACCTGATTGAGATGCAAGCATCAGAGTGTGTTTATGGAGTTATACTTCCATGTTCATATTGTAAATATGTTTGTAATCTATAAAGGATTAATATCTTTTGTTTCGGCTTCTAAAAGTATAATCCAATTAAGGTTGACTAATTTAGTGGCCAATATGGTTGCTGTTTAGTAAAATTCTAAGTTATCTAGGGTTATATAGCTTAGTGGACACTGTTTTATCTTTTTAGTTGAATTAGTAATCATCTAAGAGTTATATAGCTTAAAGGGGAACATTGTTGTTGCGTAGTCAAAGTCTAAATCGTTCAAAGGGTTGAAGTATAGTGGGAAACATGTATTTTATTTAGTTGAGGTTAAAGTTGTCTACTGGTGATAACTTATTGGAGAGCGTGGTATTTGATTACGCTCTTCAAGTAATAGAGTTATTACTTTGTTGTGATATTAATAACTTCTTCTCACGTTGGATATAATTGTGGTTCACTTTTTCTTTAAGAAGATAAGTTAAATAGATGAAAATCCTTTGATACAGTTTGTGGTTTTACTCCCTTGAGCAATGAGGTTTCCGTATAAAATACATATGCAATATTTCACCTTCAACTATTTACTTTCTGTATATATTTCAGATACTGTTTTTGATAAGTCAAGGGTCCTTGTTAGTAAACGTATAGTTGAGGACAATACTGCTTGTGCTTACTTTTTGTTCTTATTGAGTCAAGGGACCTGGTCCATTGGCTAATAGTTGTTCCTCTATTCTATCAATAGGTATCAGAGTCGGTGTTATATCGTTGGTTAACACCAAGAGAGATTCATGTGGAAAGATGGTTGCCCCACTGAACAGAAATAAAGAAGATTCAAAGAATGAGTTGAAGAAATATAAGTATCTAGCACTTGAGGTGATATCTGGTGAAATTTTTGATTAATATGAGGATATAACATACCTCACAAGAAGGTTTCAAAAAATAGTGAGGAAACATAGAGGTTTACGAAAGGCAAGAAACTCAAACAAAGCTACAAATGCAAACTACCTATGCCACAAGTGTGGGAAGACAGGGTAGTTCATCAGAGATTTCCTCATGCATAATGTTGAGGCCAATAAGTGTCGAAGACCTAGAGGAGAGAAAGACATAAAAAGGGGCCCGATCCCCCATAAGAAAGCAAGAAAAGTTGCAGGTCGCTACATAGTGAAGAAACTTGCACTATCTGGGAAGACTCCTCAAGTGCGATGAATGAAAATATCCTGAAAATGCATCCATGCTAGTTGTTATAGACGATGAGAATGTGTTTGATGGAATTTTCACATTCATGTAAAACACTGATGATGAGGAAGATGATGAAAATCTAACCGTCTGTAATGTTAAACAAACCTTGAATGTCTATTATGTTATAAAGTTACGAAATCTTATTGGTGTTCTTATTGACTCTATTATAGAGTTAACAATTGAAAAAGACTCTATGAACAAAAATCCAGACATGTTTAGCAAAGAAAAGATAGCATTAAATGTTCACAAGTCAGTTATTTGAAGAACTATTGATAGTTCAAGACACTGAAAATCTAGAACTCAAGAAAGAATTGAGCATAATTAATGAGAAATATAGCTAAAGAAACGGCGAGTCTAGTAGTTTGCAGATAGAACTAGAAAGCATTCTGAACACTGCTGAAACCAGACTTGCTCTATTCTTGAAGAGAAATGATCAAATGGAAAGGGATTTGGTCTGTGTAAAAGAATAACTGAATAAACCCCTCTAATAAACACTTCCTCTAAAGTTTTTACAAAAGTAATCACCAGGGTAACTACACTAGTAGAGAGTTGGGTTGTGAGAAGGTAGATTCCCCATACAATCGTTACACAAAAAGTGTTGTTGCTTTTCAAATCTACTATGTTTGCATTGCATGTCAGATGGTCATCCAAAGAAGGAGTGTCAAGCTTGGAAGAGATCCCAAGAAAATGCCTTAAAAGTTTCCAAAGGAAGTAATAGGAAGAAGAAGGCACCTAGCCAACAAAAAAACATGCAAAGAAGGGACCCTGTTGTGCTTTTTGTCCTAAGTTTAAGATAATAATTCTACGTCACTGGACAAAGAACTCTCTTTTCATGCCTCTATCTGTTTACTGGGGACTCAGACTGAAATGGGTTCAGTAGGCTATCAAGAAATATGATATGCAGGTGAGAGAAAGTAGCACTAGTGAGTGTTGGTTAATGAATGGAGGATGTTCCAGGCACATGACTGGTAAGCTAAAAACTTTCTCTCTTTCTGAAGGCACTTCAAGGTTAAGGTGTCTCTTTTGGTAATGTCAACAAATAGTACATTCTTTTAGTAGGTTAAACTTAAAAGTCCGTGGAACACTCATTTGAAGTGGTGTACTTGGTAAATGGGTTTAAGTACATTCTTTCAAGTATCTCACAGATTTGTGATGAACAAAATAAAGTAAAGTGTTCGTCTGAAAAAAATTCGATGCAACAAAGATGCTCACTCGCAAAAAATAGCTGCAGGAATATGTAGAGTGTTGATTCAAGTACAACTTATAGTGAAAATGTCACTTTTCTTAGTTCTCGAAGTGAGAATGATGATATATGACACAACAGACATTCTCATGTGAGTGCCTTTCTATTGCACAAACGGGTATCAAGGGAGTCGGTCCATTATCTTCCTAATCTAAAACTTACAGATGACAAAGTTTGTGAAGTGTGTCTTAAAAAGAATCAGATCAAACAATCTTTCATGAAGAATTAGCAGAAATTTGATCTTCCAAAGAACTTTCGGGCTGAAGTGGTGAATACTGCGCAATCTATGACCAAAAGAATAATACTTGAGAGTTTGATCCAAATAATGATGAAAGATTAATTGTGGGATATTCTTCCTCCATCGAGTCTTATCTGATGTATAAAAAAGTTGTTATATGTTTTTTTATGAGTATGGAATAATTGAGAAGAAACAAAAGAAAGAAGATTCTAAGATGCAAGAGCTGCTTCAGATTCATAAAGATAGTCTAAACAGTGAGCTTAGTGAAGAATATGGTCTTCATAAATCCAAAAATCCCAAAGGAGCTAATTCAGATGATGAGTTGTTGAGGGACCTAGTCTAGTAGATAATATTGAACAATAATGATGTAGTTCAAAGTAGAATGCTCGGTTCCCCAATAGGCTGACAGGTTGTCGAAGATCTTCAGCACATTTGTTCCAAAAATAGGTAAAATTGACAAATCCTCTTCTTGAAATCACAAAGGAAAGTACTTGCTAACTTCTCTAGTATATATCGATGATATCATCTTTCAAGAAATTTTTGAGAAATTTTTGAGGTGTTATGTGAAGAGGTTGCAACACTCATGGGAAGGAGTCATAAATGAGAATAATGGGAGAATTCTTCATAGAAGTATAGATCAAGCAACCCTCTAAAGCTTTTCAATATGGAAGATCAAGTGCCTGACATCTTCACCAAAGCCCTAAGTAAGGGCAAAACTATCAAGAACAAGACCTGGTACAAGATTAGAGAATATACCGAAGAAGTATCATCTTAGGAAGTCAAGATAACTGATATTCCCATGGGGACCAACTCGAAGTTCGACCTAGTCCAGATGTAAATGATACAACTTTTAGGACTTGTGTAAGATTGCAAGTTTGTCCAAATAAAGACATGGACTGGTTCTACTCTATCTATAAGGAGATTTTGTGTTTATTAGAGGAATATGTTGATGCTGATTATGTTGGGTATCAATATAATAGAAAGAAAATAAATGGCTGAATTATCTAGGTTCATATCTTTCATGGGGAATAAAGGAAATATTTGTTGCTCTTTCAACAATTAAGGCAAGGTATCTAGCATATGCAGTTTGGTGTGCTCAACTCTAATACATCAAATTGTTGATGTCATCACATAAATAAATTTGAGTTACAGATACTTAAACTAAACTGAATGAATCCTGCCTGAAGCAATCAATTCTCTCATGATTATTCAAAGGGAGCAGGTATCCTTGTTCTTCAGTTATGTATGTTCTAGCATGTTTAGTTTCATGCATTTTTTAGGTATGCACATATGGTAAAGGTATGAAGGGAAAGGAAGGCAAGGAAAGATCAAGACAATCACATTCAAACTATAAAGAAGGACCTGGTCCGTTCTTGAAAGTTAGCACTGTTAACATTGCATTTAAATTATGCATAAGAACCTCTTTAATTGCCACATGTCGTTCATTCAAGTATCTGATCATTGCGCCATCATTTGGATACCAATATCACACTTCCTTTATACTCGCCTTTCTTTATATCTCGCTAGAAAATTAAAATCCCCTTTCAGAAATCAGAGTTTTCAAAAATGTTTAAACCCTTTAATCCCATTGGGGAATTTTTGAAAACAAAGGACCAGGCGAGACATGCGCAAAGAAGAAGGTGGAAAAGATGTTCAAAATGGAAAGGTTCACATTCTGAGAACTCAAAGTATTACGAATAGAAGAGCGTCTAATATGAAAAAAAATTATGATAAAAAAATGAAATGGTTTCTTAATTATTGATCTATTTATCTCAGAGGCCTTGAGTAAGTTTAATCTTTCTAATCCTTTTGTCATTAGAAACTCATGCTTGATATGAAAGCCATTATAGTTGCTCTTGCTCACAGGGATACTACAAACGTTTGTTTGAAGGTTAGCTTCTGGAGGAATAATAAGAGGACCAAGTTGAAAAAAAAAGGTTGGAAACAAAACATGTTGAACCTTAAGAGAAGCTTCTAAAAAAACATTGTAAAGGATATGTTCTAATAATTCTATTCCTTCCATCCATTGTTTCTACGTCATCCTCTCTCTTCCTAAATTACCTTGTCAATCCTAAACTCAGTTGGTATTGTCATGTTTTTCATTCATTATGATATGTGCAATGCTTTGATTGCCAATGTTTAATTTTTTAATGAAAAATGTATTGTTTTGGCTGACTTGTATCATTTTTTAATGCGTGTTTACTCATGCTCAGTGTTGCCAAAGTGGCCATGAAGATTCTTTAACTATATTTCTGGCAACTTGGTTTACTACTTTAACCTTTTTTAAAATTTCAAAAGGGGGAAGATTGTTAGGGTATGAAATCAATTATGGTAATCAATAATAAAATGAGATCAATGTTGTCATGGTCATGATAATAGGGGGAAGAAGGGATAGTTGAAGATTACATGGGTACAATGATAGGGGGAATAAGTTGAACAAGTTTGTCATCATAAAAAAAAAAAGGAAAATGCTACTTTGTGTTGTTGTTTTGATGATTTGAAAAACTCTAGGAAGATGTAAAAAGGGGATCAATAAAGTTACCTCAAAAGGCATGCTTATAGGGGGAAGTGATGAAAGAGGGAAGAAGTGTAATTATATTATAATAAAAATGGGGAAAGGCTATGTTGAGGTTGATACTAAGTTTTAATGATCTAACAGACTCGGGGATCTAACAAGGGACCAGATCCTTGTTTTTGGGACTGACGACAATGTAAATTGATAAATAAACTCAATGTCAGGAACATTTGTTTGTCATCATAAAAAATGGGGAAAACATTACATTATAGGTGATCAGATGATCCTCACAAATCCAAAATTTAACCATGGAGAGGAAACGGTCGTCTGGTATTGGGAACGAATGAAATGGGAAGTGAATGATTAGACTAAACATGAGTAATATTTTGTTGTCTTCATCAAAAAGGGGAAAATGTTATAATGTACGTATTTTTAAAGATTTTCAAAATATAGAGACCCAGACCCCGAAAGAATGCTCTCGTCCGCATTTATCTTCGGGAAAAACTGTAAGGTTGCCATGTAAAATTGTAGGTGAAGAGTGCAGCGTAATGCACCAATAAGAAGAGTGGACAAGATTGTCTATTTCAGTGGGGTTAAAAGACTAGCAAAGTTATCTCCATTTTATGCATAATTTTGTACAACTGTGAAGTTGTCTTGTTAGTGGTAGGTGAGGGTCCAGCGTACTGAACCAATCATAATGGAAGAGGTTGTTTGTCAAAAGGCTAATAACTTTTTTATGGCTGATTCTTTCAACATGAAAAACTACATATTAAATTCATTTATTCAAGAAGAGAGAGAACATAATTTACCAAGAACTCAAGAATCAAAGAAGAAGAAAGGGAAATTTTATCAGAAAGTCTCCGTATGAGAAAATGATGAAAAGACACTTGTTAAGAAGATGCCAATTCTTTTGTGGTTGGTGCATAACTTTTCATGACAGCTGTAACACCTTAGAAATACAAGACACATTGTAAAGCCTAACATAGGTGTCATAAAGTCTAAGTACTGTTTCTAAGTCTAATTTTAATGAATATAGGTAATTTAGGAGGTTTTAGAACCAAAACCTCCAAGAACGCCCATGACGTCCGGGAAGTTGGTTCAAAGGGATGTTAGTGTGCCTTAGCCCATTTGACTAACTTTTAGGAGTCACAAATGTACGAAAATTAGTGGAAATATAGATAATAGGTGTTTGAGTTGTTTCATGGTTTAAACTTCCGGGTACGACACCCCATCGAATAACCAAGGGCCCTTGAGGAGGACCCTTGTAGTTTGATGCAACACTGCCTGGCAGTGTGCATCGACGGAATAGAAGACGACCTATGTTTGGATCGATGGGGCGTCTATGCCACCGTCATACCAAACTTATAAAATTACAGGAATCCCTTAACCTTCACATTCTATGATCAAGACGACAGAGTGCAGGACAAAGGGGGGATGTTCGTCGACTCACAGACGGCCCGTAAGCGGGGTCTCGTCTGTGAGGGTCCAGAGTTGCTGCACGTTTTTAATTCATTTTATTTAATTAATTAGGTGTTTTAGGGGTCATTTGGGGATTACAGGGATACTACTTAATTTTATTAAGTCCCACTATAAATACCCCCAACCTTCATTAACCTAAAGACAACTCAGGAATAAACTCTATTTCTTCCCTCTTATTTCTCTCTCTACCTGAACTCACCTATGAAGACTAGTAAGGATTAGGGTTTACGAGCTGCAAAGGGATGAATTCACCATCAAATTGTTGAAAAACCATATGGTATGGGTTCTATTTACCTTTGAGACTCTTTCCTCATAGGACTCCTCCAAAATAGATTTCAAAAGATGAGTTTTCTTATGAGTTTCATTCAATTACGAAATTGAATTTATGGATTGAGTTGTTTATAATTTATTTGGGATTGTGTTGATTATATTAACATGTAATTCAACTTTTTTATGGTAATTTATGATGGTTTGGTCTAAATTGAAGAATATTATCCTCCATCCCTAACTCTAGTTAGTGATGTTGACCTATATTGTATTTTGATCATTAAATTTAGTAGGTTATTAATTAGATTACTATCCTATGGTGTTATTATGATTATATTAAGATGAATTATAAGACTATCCTGATATTTCTTGAGGTGGGATTTAGATTATGAATTAAAATGTGAAATTAACCTATGCATCTTGTCTCTAATTGTGATTTAAAGTTGAATTGTGTTATAGAGATGCAGTTGGCCTTGTTATCTTATTTTTTATCGTTGTGTGATAATATTACTACCCAAATTGGGTTGAGTTATGGGTTTATTGTGATACCTTAATGGTAGACTATCCCTAAACCCTAAAGCCTAAATCCTAAACCCTAAACCGAGCAACACCCAAGAAGTATGACAGGAAATTCACAAATTTGAAGATATCTTACAAGGAATAGAAAAGAAGTGGAAAATCATATTAGTTGGAAGATCCAGTCTGGGAATTGCAGTTTTTGGTGGGATAATTGGTTGGGAGATGGTGCATTAGCTACATATTGTGACAGGGTTTCTAGTGTTAACAATATGAAAATTGGTGATTTTCTAGATGATGGAAAATGGAATGAAAGAGCTATCAGACAGAATGTACCTCCACTGTTGATACCTTCCATTCTTAATCACAACTTTCAATATAAAGAAGGAAGATTAGATGCTGCAATTTGGATGCCTGAGGATAATGGGCAATTTACAATAGCTTCTGCTTGGAGAATCATAAGGAAGAAAAAAGTTACTGATCCTATTAATAAATGTATTTGGCACAAAAGTATTCCTTCCAAAGTCTCTTTCTTTATTGGAGAGCTTTGAGAGGTAAATTACCTACTAATGAAAGTTTATTGAAATTTGAAAAAGAAGAAGCTGACTGTTATTGTTGTTATAGGCATGGAAAAGATGATATTGATCATATTCTAATCAATGGTAACTTTGCTAAATATGTTTGGAGACTTCTTGCTACAAGAATGGGAGCTGAAATCAATAATTCAAATATTAGAAGCACTTCACTGCATTGGAGAAGCCTTCCAATATACAATGAGGTACAAAAATTAATTCTTAACATTTCACCTAACTTTTTTTGTTGGAATTTGTGGAAAAACAGGTGTGCTGTCAAGTATTGAGGTAAACAATCAAGTATACAAAGGGTAGAATATTTTATTTTTTCTGATATCATGAAGGCTATAAATATAACTTTTCCTAATATACGATATTAACTTAGCTGAGACAGTTTGATCCACATTATGGAGCATTGTCAACAACAGATTAAAATAATCATGGTAAGCTGGAATAAACCAATAGTAGGAACTTATAAATTAAATACAGATGGAAGTACAATTCACAATACTGGAAAAACTGGTGGAGGAGGAATATTAAGAGATCATCAAGGTAACTTGATTTATGCATTTGCTATTCCATTTGATTTTGGAACTAACAATTTTGCAGAAATACAAGCTGCTTTGTATGGACTTAGTTGGTGTGTTCAACATGGATACAAGAACATTATTCTTGAGGTTGATTCTGAGTTATTGAGAAAATGGATAAACAATATAATATGCATACCTTGGAGATGTCAACAAGCAATCGAGCAGATTCAAGAACTTAGTCACAAAATGGAGTATTTTCAATGTAAACATATCTATAGAGAAGCTAATGGCACGGCTGATATGTTAGCTAAATATAGTCATAAGCTGGATATAATACAACATTTTTATACTTCTCAACAATTAATTGAAGCAATTAGAGGAAGTTATATATTGGAGAAAATGGTAATGCCATTATTCAGAAGAAGGAAGTTGAAGAGAATCAAGCAACAACCTAATTTCAATACTTGTATAGTACTATAATAAATCTGAAAATCTGTTCAATTTAGTTATATGAATAGGTTTCTTTTTTTATGGACTTTCTTGTAAAAGGGAGAGTCTCCCTCATTTATGTTTACTAGAAAACTTTGTAATAAGAGAGGAGTCCTCTATAGGTACTTTGTTTACTAGATTAGAACTCATTTGTAAGGGACTAAGTTGATAAACCTTAATGGTTAATTAACTATAAATCCCAACATAGGATAGGAGGTAAAGGTTTATGTCCCCCTCCTTGTACAACTTTTATGATAAATGATAAGGCCTGGGGGTGTTGCTTAGCTTCTGACCCACCACAAGGGTCGTTTAATAAAAAAAACCGAGGAACACTTGGTAAGTCTTAAAACATCTATGTTTACTTTGAATTATGATTAATTGTTGTTCAGTCACGATATTATATTGGAGTATGCCTTATTCTAGGATCATAGGTGGTATGATGTTGAATTGAAATGCGTTGACTATTTTGTGAGGTAGATTAAGGTTTATGTGATATAAGGATGGTGAAAACTATCAATGTGCGTTGATATTGTATTAAATGCTAATGTGTTAACCTCACTTGTATGAATTGTGATGAAAGGACTTATACTCATACAATTCTTATTGAGAGATTGATGATGATGATTATACAAGGGGTAGACCTTATGACCTAAATTAACATATTATTGAGAATTAAAGGCATAAAGACGTTTCAAAAAGGGACACTAGTTTAGCACCGAGTGAACAAGATTGAGGAGTGTCCCTACCCACATAGGGTAGGTAGGAACACTATATTACTCTTGAGATTGGAGACTATAATGCATGGCGCATAAAGAAGGTCCCACAGATATCTTCTAGTTCTTGAACTATGTAGCTTTCATATAAATACTAGCTAGTGGATCTGCTAGTTGGAATGTTTCATGTTTTGGTAGTACCTTGGCAAGTAGTCCGCCTTCTTTCGGTGTATATTTTTATGACACCGGATTTTACGCTAGCTCATGTGGTCTATGGCGGTAAGGGCAAGATGTTCCCATAACGTAAAACGAATTTAAGGACTTGAACTCTTACTTGGATAACGTAAGGGGTCTAGATTAGTCGATGTAGGGGTATGTGACTCTACCTAAACATTGCACTAGTTAGACTTGGGGGGAGTCTTAGGAAGAGGTTCTAATATATGTTTATGTTATGATAATAGATGATGTATATATGATGATCATGGAACATTGTTGATACGATATGTTGATTAGTTCATTTATGAATATGCTTTGAGTTGTAATGTTAATATATGATTAAATGTTAACCTAAATACCAAGATATGTACAGTTGGACAGTAGTCATGTTTTCTTGTCGGGGATACTTGACTGAGTAAGGTTATAGGGCTTTGCTTGGTCATTACACTTGTTGACTTGATAAGGACTTGTGCGTATTTGTCTTGCTTATTATGATATATTCGACTCTTATTCATTTTTGTGATATTATTCCTTGATGTTAGGATTGTAGTAAATCATGGTTTCAAGTATGTTGAGATAAGTATTACATTTTGAGATAGTAAGCAAGTTTGGTTGGTTGGTAGGACTTACTTGACTTTGCATTAAGTCCCTCAAGGGGTAAAATGGCATGTTTTGACTAAAAAGTCCCTTTTAGCATATTTTTTTTTGTGAATGTGCATAAGATCTCATACTTAGTACATAAGAAGTACTAGTCCCATTTTCTTTCCTTTTCTCAAACATTTTAGGTTCCGTTCATAGAAGAGTTTTGAAGGCGAAAATGTTGAAGGCTTGGATTCTTCCTTTTATCCAAGTGGTGTAGGTCCTCAACTTTCGAGGGCAACTCCATCCTCTAGCTTACGGATTTTGTTTTGAGCTTATTGACTCTTTCATTCTTTTTCTTTTTAATTGAGTATTATACTTCCGTATGACCTATACATAGTCTTGTTGGATTGCTGTAAGGGTTACGCTCATATTCTGATGATCTTTTAGATGGTATGAGATGAGACAATCGTTGAGATGATTTCTATATTTTTCATATATGTATGTGCAATATAAAGTAGAAGGTTATGTAACCTTCCTATACAAGAGTCTACATATACTCGATATGAATATATATTATGTATGTGTAGAGGTCTATGTACACCTCTAAGTAATGATAATGGATGTTTTAAATTTTTCCGCACTTTTCAACCTATGAATTTAATGACATGAGACTGAGAAGCTAGTCTTAGTCCCTGAAAATGACAACGATGCCGGTTATGTCTACGGGGTAAGTCCGGATGTGACAACAACATTCGCTGATCCAATAGCCTCGTCTCAAGGGTTTGAGTCCATTTTGATAGTCTCTTATCCAAAACATAAGCTTAAGATTTTGGCAAACAAAAAACTCCAAGGCTCAAAAGAAAAAAGTCAATTTCAAGGAAGAACGATACTCATACTCAACAAAATGATACAAAAACGTGCTAAACCATCTTTGTTGAGTTTGAGTTACAAGTGTTAGAGTGTGTCTTAGGAGTTATACTTCTATATTTATATTATAAATATGTTCCTAATTTATAGAGGATTCAGATCTTTTATTTCGATTTCTAAAAGTCTTAAGTTAGTTAAGGTTTACTTATATAATGGGCAACATGGTTACAGCTTAGTCAAATTCTAAGTTATTTGTGGTTAGATAGCTTAGTGGACAACATAATATCTTCTTAGTTGAAGTCTAAATCATCTAAAGAGTTAGGTGGTTTAGTAGGAAACATAGTTGTTTCTTAGTCGAAGTCTAAATCGCAAAGAGAGTGGTGGTTTAGTGGGAAACCTGTGTGTTGCTTAGTTGAAGTCTAAGTTGTTTAGTTGTGATAACTTAGTGGGTTATTTGGTATCTTCTTAGGTTCTTCAAGTAATAAAGTAATTACATGGTTTTGAAATTAATAACTTCTTCTCATGTTGGATGTAATTTTGGTTCTCTTTTTCTTAAAGAAGATTATTGAAACATTTCAAATCTTGTGAGACAGGTCGTTGTTTTAGTCTCTTGATAAAGAAAATTTCCACAGCAAGGTATCATTCCAGTTAACACCTAGTGCATTTAATGCCAACCTACAACTATAACAAACAACTAAGGTTACATAGCCTAATAAAAGACATGGATCGATAAAAATCATTCTAGAGAGCAAAATATCAACTCTAAAGAGGATGACAACACCAAAATAAGTAACCCATAAGGAGTTAATGATAAACGGTCAACCATACCTATTTTTTAAAAGAAATAGGCGGTTGTATGCAACACAATAATTAACTTTAAAAGTTGGGGTGAAATTAGAAGTATTAGAGGAGATGTAATTTACTTCAAAATTTAATAAAAATAAACAAATTGAATTATGAACACACACGCACACACATGAACTCACGCACAGACGCGCACACACATGCACACTTGCCTTCACACAGGCATACACACACACATCCCCACAAACGTGCACAGCCACACACGCGCACATGAGCACACACACATGGAAAGTAACACACACACACACATGTACATATGCACGCGCAAACACACACACACACACATGTGCACACACATAATAAACACGCACACGCGCACACACACATACATCTTCACACACACGCACACTGACACACACTTAAACACACGAAAATGGTAAAATACATAGTATTTTCCTTGATATTATTATGAATATTAGTAGGAAAATCCTCATTGTTTTTCCGTAGTGCGTTTAGTTTCATCTAATGTTCGTCAATATAAGGTAACAAAATTATTAATAAATGCATATTTCATCTAACAAGATCGAAAAATATAATGACGCTTCATGTCATTTCTTCGTTTCCAGATTTTTTCAGCATTTAGATATTTCATATAGACAGTTCGGTTTCCTAGTCATTTAATTAAGATTTGTGGAATTTTAAGCATTTTGGATCTTCATATGTTTGAATGATTGAATTTGATCGAAACATCATATAGAAAGACTTAAAATGGTATTTTAAAGGTTTCGTTAACATCATATGAGGAAGCTTTCTTAAAACGGAAACCCAAGGGAGTTTGAGCGAACGATCTTTGATTATGTCCTTTATTTTATTTGGATTGATTTGCTGAGTCATGTTCATATAAGATATGTGCATAATAAAATCGATTTCTTCCATGATCTTCTTGTGGTCTTAAATCTTTGTTGATCTTGCTATCTTGAGTGCATCCCTTGATTTGGATTTCTTCCTTTGTAGGCTTGGATGCTGACTGATCTTTGCTATCTTTAATGTATTCGTTGACTGATGGAGTTGTATCATCTGTTGATTTGAATCATCCTAGGCAGATGCTAGAGTTAATGCTTGTATTGGATATTTATTGGCTTGTTCCTTGAATTTAGGGGTATTTATTTATTTGTTTTCCTTTTGCTGGAATCTTTATTTATTTGTTCCTTTTGTGTCTCGTAAAACACATGCTTTTCCCTCTTGATGTACTTTGTTTTGACTTCTTTTCTTTTTGATTTGTTATATTCTTGGCTCATCTTTTTCCTTCTTTTCCTGAAACAAGTGACAAGTCGGTTAAGTGTTTCATTATTAAAATTATCCTATTCTATGGGGAAAATAGTTCCAGGTAAAAATTCAAAATGGAAATTGGGAGGAAAAACCACATATACAATCCACATGTATTCTTAATAATTGAATGTATCCCGCATTATAAATTAAAGAGACAATTTTGGAAAAGTCTCTTGTTGCATGGATGATAATCATGCCCAAGGAAAGAAAATTTCTTAAGAACATGGGAGACTCTTTGAACCATAAAGATATGTGATATTATTCCTTCATTTAAAGGAATATACACTCCTTGTTTGATGAAGAATTTGAAGGACAATTGGTTTCAAGTGGTAAGGCACATAATTCAATTCATTGATAAAATAATCAATTCAAAAACTGAAAGGGAAACAGAAGCTTATACAAGTAATGAAAGATGAGAAATCTTTAATTATTTGCAGACTTCGAAAAATTAAACACTTCTTGGAAATAAAGTTGACAATAATGTTAATACTGGGTGTAAATTTCGTTTACAGGGTAGCCTTAAATTTGTAGGCTCCATAATTTTGTGAGGTGTTGCATGATATCTTTGGATGGCCTATGTTTTAGTATTTCTCACTTTGATAAAGTTAACACTTTCAAGGAAATAAGGTTGTCCATTCCATTCATCAGAGCTTCTTACAATGGATAATCATATATCCACAAATACCAAAATTTAGGTATGACGTAACAAATCCACACGTTTTTAGCCGTTTTCAGCACCTTAGCTCTAATGTTTCAAGAGAAGACAGATTCACAAGTGTATGAGGAATAGCCTTGATTCAAAAATCATATGTTCGGATATGAATTAGGAAAGAGAGTTGAATAAGCTGATAGGGAAGAGTATTCCAGTGCAAACATCCGTATACATACAATCTATGAAAGGATAATAGCTGCAGAATGTCATGAAATATCAATTGGAATGTCTCAAAATTAACCATCTCTGAGGAAGGACAAATACATAATTCCCTTAACCCGGTGTGAAAGTGAAGTCTTCCTGTCGGTGCACTAATCACTTTTTGATATTCAGATATATCCAAATCTGAAAGTGAAGGCATTTTACATGCATATAAGGGAAAGGAAACTATGTTGTTACAGTAGCTGACCAAAAAATTCTCCAGAAACCAAAAATTCTCTACCATTCCACTTGGTAATTTGGTCAATTCATCACAACGAAATAACTGAAGACTTTGAAGGAATAGGAAAGAAACATTAATTGGTGCAGAAGGATATTCATAAGCTCTTAAGAAAATGAAGATTGTACAAGTTTTGTTGAAATTCACGAAACTATCCACAGTCTGAGACTTTCAGGAATTGAGGAGAAACAGTTGTGTGAAGAATTTCATCCCAAAGACAAGTGCCCATTGTTTCACAAATGTATATGTCATTGTCTTAACCTCCTATATACGCGGTCACCCCTCCGCCATCGCCCAGGGTTGGCTTCTGCAATATAAAACAGAAAATCAACCAACTCAAAATCATTTAAAAGGCTCTTAGAATTTGTTCACAACCCTGTATACACAAACTATATATGTAAATTAATTCTACAAAATGTTTTTGGCTCAATGGAACCATCAAAATATAAATATGAGGTTTCCTTGATTCGAGTCACATGTAAATCACAAAAAATAATTATAACGCCTAAAAGGGCCAAACAAGCTTAGGACCTCTAAAAATTAAACTAAGATCTCACCTAGGACTAAAATCATCCATTGAATCCAATGGACATCCCAAAAAAACAATATGAGCATCAAAAGTCGAAATTATAGACCAAAGTAATCCAAAGACTAAATTGCACCAATTTTCTAACTTAGGACCTCAAATCCTCAAAAAGATCTGAATCTGAAACCAATAACTTTTTTCGAAAAATCACAACTTTCAACATTAAAAATTAAAACAAAGAAGATAAACAACAATTTAGGATAGGCTAAGTTTGTTATCTCACAACCTTTTATTACTTTTAGGTCACAATAGTGACCTGTTTTGTACAGACACATTATGCAATGAAATTTCAATGGACACTATGTAATATTTTTTTTAAAACTCTCTTAGACCAATTTCCACATGCCTAGTTCCTAGATCGATGAAATAAATGAAATTTTATTCCGGTAGTAGAAACTCCAAAATACGCCAAAAACCATTTTTTACAAATGTAGCCTTTAAAAAATTGAAAAAACATATTAAAAATTTCACTTTTTACTAAATGTTCGAAACAAAAACACTCAATCAAAAAAAAAATCATGATCGATGTCAGAAAGGGTAAAATGGTTATTGTTATGACAATTGTTAAAACTGAAAAACCAAGTCATAGTATAAAAACTCATTGATATCCTCAATTGTTGGTTATATGTAGTTACGATTAGGAAAAAAAAACAACGTTGATAGGTTAGAGCTACCAACCTCAATCTAATAGGTTAAGCTTGAAAAAGGGTACCTCACCAAAGGCTTTCGATGTGAAAATTAGTTCAACTACTAAGTGCATGGAAGGACTTAGGGTGATATTTTCTTAATTGGGTAGGGAGGCTTTACAAAGACCCATCAAATTAATCAAACCATAATTGATAAATCACACCCCAAGAATTAGGGTTTTTAGCCACACATCAAACAATAATTAATATACTTAAATGATGAAGAAATCAAGTGAATGTAAGAGATTAAATCTTAATAGTAACAAAGAAAGGTTCAGAATTAGTTCATTTTTCACAATAAACATGCCTAAATGAGTTGATATAAGCTATTTGTGTGAGTTCCAACATCTATGGAATTGCAACCCTATTTCGTCTTTATTGTTTATAGAAATCCAAGTACCTAGAGAAGTTAGTAACTTCTTATTATAAACCCCACAATTCAGAATAGTAGTTACTATCATAATTTTATTGAAAAACTATAATAATATAGAAAAAAGTTTGACTTTAACCTTACTGGGTTGTTGTATTTTGCAATCTTATGTTTTAATCCTATTTAAAATTGTGTAGTATGAGCAACATTAACATTCAGGTGTTGTTTACAAGTTATAGATTTATAGTTTATAGAAATTCAATAAGTTATTTTTATTTCTTCAAAATTACATTAATTGTTGTTTCTGTCAAATGCTGATTTAATTTATACCCGATACTAGGAGTCAAGGATCTCTCTTAAATTCGAGCTCTTGAGGTCTGATAAAGGAGAAAGTTATTGTAACAATCGGAGAGTACCCCCTAGACGTTACGGGCATAATCAACATTGATTATGTCTCGTACATGCCCTTAGCATAGTCATCACTACATAATATATTCAAAATTATAATGTGGAATTTGAAATTTTTTACAATAGAACGTCAAACTTCACATACATAAAACAAAATAGTAGGAATATAGTATCATCATCACACATATATCATATATTTATACGAGTACAACATAAAGTCTTCAAATAGGGTCCTTAGCCCTTTAGACACAATAGTCTTATAGAACGAAAATAGCTAAGAAAGGACTACTAAGTCTATTACCTCAATAGAGAAATCATAAAATGGCATCAAGTGCATTAGTTCTCAAATCTTTGAGGACCAACCACAACTCTTGGAGATAAGAAGTCCAATCTTTCTTCAAGAATGTAGAAGAAAACCAATTAACCGGAACCTATATTCATGATAGAAAAGGAGAAAGGGGTTCGTACAATTATTGCACTAAGTACGGGGAAATGCATAAAACCTTTAAAGCATGAGAAAGGGACATTTATATTAAAGTATTAAGTTATGAAATTTTTGAAAGCCTTTCACATTTTCAACACAACACATAAGGCAAGACCCACAATAATGTCCAATTACAATGAAGGTATAACTTTAGCACTTCTTAAGGTCGACTTGTGCTATGTGGAGCTAGAATCCCATAATACTAACCCCAGTAAACATCACTTAGGAACCACCTTGGCCACACACACCTTAACTTTATATTCTATCATATCTCATAATCATATTTGAAGCACATGCATCATGAACCACATTTGATTATAGGCATATGCTTACTATAACCATTATCCATTCAACATACATGTTCTCATATCATTTTATAACTACAATGAACCTCTCACAACACCCTTCTAAGCCTACTAGTGTAATGTACATGTGAAGTCTCATACCCCCACTTCTACTTAGTATGCCTATTCGGATATCACAGATTAGTTCATACTTCATCCATTACTTCATTATTTAGGGAATAGAAACAATAAACTACATATATCATGAGCTCTTACATGGAATACTTTATCATAAAGCCCAACATGGAAAAGGGATGTTCTCTTGCCAAGGTAGAACCTACATACTAGCTACTATGTGGATCTACTATTTATGTCCTACGGGGGAACATAGTTAATGGATTGGGATATTGATCCTAGAGACTCTAACTATTGCATTAACGGAGGAGTCTCCATCTCATGATTATCTATAGGATGACCCAACCTCTTTCATTAATGGTAGGGTCTTTTCCTTATTGGTCATATCGTCTTAGTGCTTAGTATAGTTTCCCAACTTACTACCATTAGTCTTTTTAATTGTATCTATTTGTGTGAAGGATTGTTCCAACTTCAATCAATATAATTCAACATAAATATCTTAGATCCATTAGGTGAGAATACACTTTCATCCTAGAATCAACATATATTTGTAGGTAGCCCTTTCACAAAATTAATCATAGCGTTTTCATGAGAACTACACTTTCAACCAACACAAGAGACTAACTCCATTATACGTAATTCATACCACACAATAGGTAGGCTTCAAGAGAGCGGAAACAATCCCACACTACCTTACTTGCATCCTTTAATAAACCATGTACCTTGTAAGCAAACTCAAAGTTTATATACACAATTCTTAAACATGTACACAAACCCTAGGATTTAAGCCCTTTTCAAGATTAAGAATTGGGTATCATAATTACCCCCATATAAACCACAATAGGCATGAAAACAAGATTCTATGACTAAATAATCATCAATTACAATGCATCATGTTCATATCTACTCAATTCATCCATCAACAGTCATCAAATTAGGTCATATGGTGCATATGGGTTCTTGGAATAGCTTCACAGTAGAAATCATCAATTAATCCCAATATATTCATAATATGAGGCACGTAACATAAATAAAATTATTTTTGAGTGAACCCATGCCAAGATCACAAACCCTAGTTTTGGTCATAATATATATTTCGAAAAAAGAAGTTTTGAAGGGATTCATGGAGAAACTAATATATGAATCAACATCACTATATCTTATTTAATTTTATTCCACAAGTTTGAAGTGAAAGAGAGTGAATCTTGAATTCCCTAGCTTGAGTTCTTCCTTGTTCTTCAGTAGTGGGTTAGAGAGAGAATTTTGTGAGAGAGTGAAACTGGGTTTTGATTTTTAATTGGGAGTTAAGAGGTGGAAGACTTATTTGAATATTTGAATATCTTTTAATATGCTTAAATATCTAATTGAAGCCGTAATTAAGGGTTAAATAACTTATTCACTAATTACCTAACTAACCCTTACCTTAGCCGTGTGAAAGAAGTCCCATCAATGAGTCCCCGTCTACGGGGTGTCGATGCATCGGTGGACAGTCTTGGTCACTCTCCATTTGGGTTATAGACATGTTTTTGGGGACCAAGTTTGTGGAGACCATGTATGAACTCACGAATCCCATTGACGTGGCATGAGTCCATCGACGATCCATCAATGGGTCTAGTCAACCCAAGCTAGTTTTTACAGCTTTTTGGACTCTTCCTTGGGTCCTTTAATGGGTCATAGGGAGGGTCTTAGGATACAAGATTAGTGTTAGGAAGACCATTTTAGGACCTTCACCCTACATTTAGACCTCCTCCAGACTTTAGCCTACGACTTAGGCTTTAGTATAGGTCATTAGACATACAGGGTGTTACAATCATAAAGAAATAAGCATTGAAAAACATAATAAAAAACCTGCAATGACCACAAAGTGGTAAATTGGCCACTTAAGTAGACACCTCTAAAGTGACACATAGTGCCTAAAGCGTCAAGGGCAACACATCTGACCCCTGCTAAAACAATCTGTTGGCCTCTTAACCAACCAGCGCCAATGCGATGCAAGGTTTCTAAAGTGTCAACCACTAAATTTGTGCATGACTTCTTAAACACCTACGCTAACCAATATTTACTATGTCGCGATGGAATCCACTCATGTGATCGTGTCAGAAACCTATGTACAAAAATAAACTATTCTACTTAACTAAATTTAATAATACAAACTCAATGGAGATGTTTAAACTCTTGTCCTAGGTTCTCGTAACATAAAGTGATTTCACACCAAGGCTCCATTCCAGTTGAAATCAAGAAAGTGTCTCCAAATGAGTCTAAAAGCTTCAACATCCACACCAAGAGTCCATCTTCTCCAAATTTGATATTTAAGAGCTAATAGAACTGTCAAAATTGCATTACACGGTCATCTACCTAAAGTTCTAACTAAAACCAACCATTTAAACTTTATATGTTCCAAAACACATACACTCTCATAAAAGTAGAACGAACAACCAAGTGATTGAACTAATAGAAAGTTATAATTGGCTCGGGTCACTAATACGAGGTGTAACACCCTGTATCCAAAAACAGACAAGATATCAACTTTTCCAAAATTGTAGATGTAACCTACAGTCACCATCCACGGACCGTAGTCTGATCTACAACGTCTGTTGTAGGTCCGTAGTTCGCCACTGCAACCCTTTCCCAAATCCATCTCAAAAATTCGCCTAAGTCTCGTCCCATGGAACAGACCTATGGAAAGTAGACCAGACCACGGTCTGTGATATATGTATGTAGATTGAGGACCCTTTTACCCAACCTCTTACACTAACCACGAACTTATGGACTATAGGTTTGACGTAGAGTGAACATTAGCAATTTCCTCCTATCTAATTGCTGATTGGGTCAACTTAAAATAGTAATAACTCTTAGAAGAAAATGAATTAGGTGTCTCATGACCTATGATATGATAGATAATTGAATCCTCTTTCCAATGCCACCAAGTTTTCTAAAATCGGACCTCCTTGAAAAATGTTAAGCTCATTTTTGTGAAGCCCTGTCGAGCAAACTTCACTTACTACCCCAAACTATGGACCGTTGGTTGAACTATGGCCTGTAGGTTGAACTACGACCCGTAGGTCCAACTGTTGGTCACTCCGAAAATAGTTTATTCAGGGGTCTTTTGGTCTTTTCCTATTTAGTTGGACCACTAAGATACGTCATTTAGACCCTAAACCATGAAGTTTTAGTCGTTTTACGCTTACAAACATAAACTGAACTTACCTATGTCAAATCATTAACAAAAATATACAAAACTAGAAGCAAGAGAGGAGAAAAAGGTCAAGAACCCTAGTTCAAGAACGCAATAAGGTTCCATCAGTTTCAGCTGCGAAATTGCGATATTTATCTGTGGAATTCGTCATCAGATATGTGGGATTTCACTAGTAGGTTCTTTTTGCCATAAGGTCCCTAGAATGTAGTCAGCTTCATGATATCCTTATTATGAATAGACTTAGGGTTCTAGAAATTCAGCAGATTAAGATGAATTTATTAGTTTAATTTTCCGTATCATATTCTAATGTTATTACTCAGTTTATCACATAAATTTTAGAACTTTAGAGTTGTATTTTTTTAGTTCTTCAATTGCACATCCTAGTCCAGACATATCAGTTAGTCGATTATACATGCCTCAACCATTAATGTAGCATTACTAGGTTAAGTGTTGCACTCTCTGTTTTTATGTTAAACTTTGAGCTATTTAGTATTACACAAAGTCAGTCATAATAAGTTAACCACTTAATTTATTGGGAGTAGAGCCATAGCGAGTTGGACTATGGTTCATCGTACCATCATAGTATCAGAACTACTAGCCAAGTTTCAATGTCATGTTTCTATTAGATTGTCTGAATGGAATGAGGAAAAGTAAACCAAATGAAGCAAGAGGATTAACCGGGTTATAGAGTGCAATTTGTCCAGCCACACAATGTTTCTTGTACTAGAACATTCCTACATGGAGTAAAATCTGAAGGAAGGGTTTCAAACTTAATCCTAAAAGGAAAAGAAATCCTTTGAAGGGAAGACTTCTTCTTGAAGAAGGAGACGTCTCAAATCTATATATAATACATCAGAGGTTTACAAACAGAACACAATAAAATAGATCAAGTTCATATTTGAGGCAGTTTTGACTATAGATCCAATTGCAGCCAACACAAGACAATAAGATTAAAGAACTTGATCCATAAATTCATATTGTTCTTCAATCAAGTTTTCTTGTATTTCATATTATTGAATTGGATATTTAATGTTTTCTAGATCTAGTATAGTACAGGTTTGTGTAGAAACATATTTTTCATGTTAGGAAGACTTACGAAAAATTTATTGTGTCATTACCTTACTCGTTTTACTTAATGCATTG
Source organism: Solanum lycopersicum (assembly GCF_036512215.1). NCBI lineage: Eukaryota > Viridiplantae > Streptophyta > Magnoliopsida > Solanales > Solanaceae > Solanum > Solanum lycopersicum. Next base: position 20,989,678 of record NC_090804.1, on the reverse strand, counting down.
TCAGTACTTAACAAAGGAATAAATAAAACGACATGTTCCTTAGGAAAATTAGGGGGTTAGTATTCCAACATACTACACACGTAAATAATGTCTAAAAAATGTACTATGATATTATATTAACATACTACAATACTTTTTATTAGGAAATCTATTCGATGATTTGTAATCTTCTATTTTACGAAGTTTTTCTTTTGTTGTTGTAATTAATCTATAAACTTCAACATATGATATTCATGCAAAATGGGTCGAAAACTAAAAATAACTCGAGTCTCTACTTAATAAGTTTAAATTTTAACCAATACTTTGAATTAAATGACATCTTCAGTGAAATTTAATAATAAATTTATCACATTCAGTCAATGGATGTAAATGGTATAAATCATTAAATAAAGTCCATATTTTGTTGAAAACAAAGACGACAATAAGTTAGTCAAAATTAATTGTTATTTATGACTATTTTCTTTTCTTATTCTATTGTTTTTTGTTTTCCTTCCTTGAAAAAGAGCGTAATCAAGATATCTATTTAATTTGTACAACTTGATAAATAAAAGAAATCAAACTAAAATAGAAAAGAGAAAAATTCCATATCAAAATTACTTTTCATGATCTCTAGTACCAAATAGATTTCCTTTTGTACTAAAAGTTGTAAGAAAACTAATTTTTAAAATTAATCAAACAAATTTAAATTGGTGCTCCAATAAATTATTCAAAATACAAATACGACATGGACCTTGAATAATAAGAATGAAGAATCAAGAACCCTAGTGATGAACTCCATCATGCTCTTTGTTTACATCATGACTGTCAACTGCATTATAATCTCCAAAATCGGCCCATACACCCACACACAAGTTGAAAATCTCGCAATAAACGGGATAAACAATTTCAAGCTAATATCCTACAACCATATGTCAATTAATTGAGAAATTATGGTGCAACAGTAAGATGTTCTTAGTCAATGCCTCTCCATGAAATTTTAAGTTAGGGATTAAATTATCGATGTATTTAACCATTTCCTTTTATATTGTATATGGAATAGCACTGCAATTAATGAACTAGTAATAATACATGTACTTGAAGATTGATAAAAAAAGTTGTCATAATCATACTTATCTTCTTATTTCAACTCATTTTCGAACGTTCCTCCTTTCTAAATATTGAAAAATGTAGGTACGATGGGCTTCAATTCATAGAGTTCGGACATGGGTCATTTTCCTTTTCGATTCGCTGATTTTTCATGTTATTTATCCTAAAAAAATTGATCAATTGACATGGTGACTCTTAATTAGTGACAATATTGAAGCCAATAAAGTAATAAAGCAAGCAAGAAAATTTATTACTTTGTTTAAATAAAACTGAAACGAGGAAATGGTTGACTATCTTGCTAGTTTTATAGAATATTTATTACATCAAAACTATTAAAATTTTAATTGATGTAAAATTCACTTTCAATACCATCAAAAATTAGTTCCCATTTTAAATGAATACTAGGTCTATTTTATTGTTTTTAAAGTATAACCCACGTGAAAGAGCTTGTTTATCTATGGTGACAAGGAGTAAAAAGGACTATGAACATCATGCATGGTGTGAATTCAATATTTTTACGCAAAGAGAGATATTTTATGATATATATATATATATATATATATATATATATATATATATATTTAAAATATTAGTTTATTATTATGTACGTAGTTTAAGAATTTATTTAATATTATATGCTGGGCCGCATGTGCAAGAAAGGCTAATTTGTGCACCTAGTTTGTTGATGACTAAGTTATTTCTCCAAGGCTTAGGGATTCATTCTAAATTAGTACTTTTTCTTTTAACCTTTCTTCTATAGTGAACACATGCAATCAAAAAATCTCATATCTTGATATATCTTTACACGAATAGAAATAAAATAAGTGATTCGAAAAATATGATATTTTTTAAATGTTTTACCCCTCCCCCCCCCCCCCCCCCCCCCCCGCAGGAGTTTCCTCCTTTTTGCTTTATTGATGATACTAATCCACATTAATAAATGTGAAAGGTGGAAGATTCTTACTACCTTAGAAAAATACTTCAATTGTTATGTTAGTGTAATTAACGGAACTACATAAAAGTATATAAATAATATATTAACTTTTATATAGATAGATAAATGTAAATATATTTTTTCGCACGAAAAACTATCATCTTATGTATTTTTAAAGATATTACACCTGAGCCTTATTCAACTCTAAAAGCTAGCTCATGATGGGAGGATTTCCCGAATCCATATAAGGAGATCATCGGTCCATTTACAAATCAATGTGAGACTTTTATCCACTCTAACACCACCTTTAAACCTATACCCAACTGGAGCATGGACTGGGAGTTCAAAGGAGGATGTACCTAGCTTTGATACCATGTAAAGAAATGGCATCAGGGCCTAACCCAACCCCAAAAGCAAGCAGATGTGGGGACGATTTCCAAAGTCCATATAAGGAGCTTCATCCGTCCATTGCCCAACAAATGTAGGACCATTGCCTAATCTAACTAAACAAAAGCTACAAAACTTTTCGAAGTACAGGGGAAGTCGTGAAGTAGTAACAATCGATGACACATAATTACTGATCTCACATTCGTAAGTCTATTGCGCCTCTACCAAGTTCTGTAGATCTGATGCTACTTCAAAATATTTATCATAGCCTACGTATGAAGAAGAATATTCTTTCAGTAGCTCAGTTGACATCTTGAGGTTGAAGAAGAGTCACTGATGAAGGGGCAAAGGTTAAGTTTTGTCTATGCAATGTTGGCAGAAACCTCAGTTATCAACAAGAAAAGGAATAATGAGATGGTGGACTTACGGAACATTTGGTTGAGTAAAGTTATCTACTCTAAACTTCAGAATCAGGATGAAAAAGTAATGTTGGAAGGTCTATCCAAACTTTTAGCAAGGAGACACGTAATATAGGCAAGTTCTCAGTATTAAAAAAATGCATTAGTTGTCGTACCAAGATTAAAAATATACAACCACATAACCATTAGAGTTAATTCACTCAGTTGTGTTTCTCCCTGTCAAGCAACTCATTAGTGGTGCAATGAAATATATGTTGACATTCATTGCACATTTTCCAGATACGTGTGGACTTAGTGTTTAAGGAGAAGTTTGAGGTATTCTCAAAATTCAGTGAATTTAAAAATTTGTTGGATGCGAAGTTGGTAAGAAAATTATTTGTTTTCGAACTAATAATGGTGGGGATTATACCTCACATAAAAATTTTGAATTCCTTTAAAAGTGTTGAATACGCCATTTGTTCACAGTCGATAAAGGATCTAAAAAAACTTGTCGGTGGGATTGCCACATTTCGGCATACCTAACAGCATCAATTGCCTTCTTCTGACATAAAGATCAGATTGGATTGCCACTTTCATGTATAACTATATGTTCGGGTACCACGTCCCAATATGCTGACAGTTTGAGTTTGGGTTCCATGAGAAGACCAACTACTTGACATAATTGTGTAAATTCAGAAATGTAAAGTTGATCATTATTCGTAAGTGTGGATAATATTGTAAATGTTGATATATATGCATGGGATAATAATGTTTTTTGACATGCGTATGTTGTTCTTTATGGGATAGTCGTGTTATCCTACAAGTACACTATGAATTTTGTACTAATACTGCACTTACTTTTATTTTTATTGAGTATAGGGCATCATCAAGCAGCTATTGGCAGACCTCGCTCAGAACATTAGTGATCGTTTCTTTGAATTCAAGGGTGAACCAATTCTTCCTGGCAACCATATAATTATCATTCGTTTATGTCCACCATTTTTGAATTTAGACATATGTTTTAGTTAGTTCATTAGATGATTAGTTGGGGTTGCATCACTTCTCATTTAGACTTGCTGAAATTTAAATGTGTTGGTAGATTGATTTTCAGGTCCTAGGTGTTATTTTCTTACGCATTGTTTAGTTTATTTCGTTAGGATTATTGTTGAAGTTTATGAGACATTCATTTCTTTTAGTTAAATGTTTTTTCTTTGTTCTATGTGTTTGGTCTGAGTTGTAGTTTTGGTTCTCCCACCAAATGTTTAGTGTGGGTGTTAATCACGATGGCCTGGGTCGTGATAAAAATTTTGTATCATATTCTAGATTCAATGATCTCTATGTAACAAAATGAGTCTAGTAGAGTCTTGCAGAACTGTATGTGGACGCATTTACTTTTCTTCGAGAGGCTATAGTACTTCAGTAAATCTCTCTATTTCTCTTGTCTCCATTCGTATTATAATTTGATTCCAATTGGTATTTGTTGATTTGATGTCTCTAACCTCCTTCTCTCTTTTATCCGTAGATGGTTAACAGTGGATACAATGGCATCAGTTCCGTGACTCCCATAAATGCTTCATATGAGGAATCAATAGCTAGAGGTCGCTTCCAAGGCTGGGGTAGAGGAAGAGATAGGGGAAGAGGTCATGGAAGAGTAACACCTATTGGGGATGGATCTCCTGTTGATACTGCTCCTATGAATGAAAACCCTCCTGCACATCATGAAGTGATAGAGGATAATGTCTACTTTGATGATGTTGAGAATGTTGAAGAGATTGGACAAGATAGAGAAGGTACATGTTGAGACAATATGTGTTCCTCCCATTAATCTAGTGTTACCTTAGTAGATTATGTGGTTCTTGAAGGGATTGGTTGGTCCTGTACTGCTTCCATATATTCATGAAGCTCAAGATCCCGCCAATCCTCCTATTATTCACTACTTCCAAGGCGCACAGAAACGTAGGTAACGATGCTTTTTTCTGTCTTTTGTTAGATTATGTGATTACTGGTAATGAGCATTAATGTTGACTAAGTTTTTGAAGCTAAAACCTGTTGTATTTGTTCATAAGCATGGGTTTGAGTTTGTGTCTTTCCAACTCTAATGTAAGGCCAAGCAATGATGGAGTTATTCAATAGAGTGCAGATCTTCAGTTTTTCCTCCACTCACTTCGACCCAATTTAATGCTCTGTTTTTACAAAAATATGTGCCTAGAACTTTGAAGGATTTCCAAGAGAACTCAGTTTATGTCATTGGAGCAAGGTGGTATGTCAGTGACTGCTTATGACACCACGTTCCATTCTTGAATAAGATATGCCATGCAGTTAGTTACTACATAGGAGGACATAATTAATTTTTTTTATCAGAGGATTAAATTTTGTGTTACAAGTAATTTATGTTCATATGACTTCTTCAGGTAATAGTTTTAATAAGGTGACAAATTATGTTAATAAATTGGAGTGAGTTAGGCGAGACAGTCAGGATAAGGCATTAGAAAGAAGGGCCAAGACTTTGAGCAAATTTAAAGGTTATTATTCTTGGATTCAGGGAGGCCGACACTTGTAGCCAAGCCAATTCAGTCTACCATGACTGCCTCTATAGGTATTGACTCGCGAACTCCATCTCATAAGTTTTAGGATATCCAGGGAGTCACGCCTTCGACAGGCAACAAACTATCTTTTGATTGTAGAACCTAGGTATATGAGAAGGGATTGCCCCCGCCCGCATGTGTTTGATTTTATTCACCTATAATCTAGAGCAGTGGTATATGTTGGGAATGGTAAAAATGGTAAAGGATATCCACAAGGTGAGTGAGAAAGTAATCAATGAGGTCGTGGAGGTAGAGAAAATATTATAGAGGTAGGGGTAATGCATAATCAGGAAGAAAAGTAGTTCATCAAGATGAGAGGGATCAATGTTATGTTTTCGAGGAAAGAATGAGTTAGAGGCGTCCGACGTGGTGATCACATGTATTATTTTTATGTGTGACCTAATGGATATTGTGTTATTTGATCTAAGTTCTCCTTATTCCTATATATCTCTGAGATTTCCTCACAACTTGATATGATATATGATATTCTTGATGACCATATTCATATTTCTACCCTAGTTGGAGAGTCAAACATAGTCACCCATGTCTATCGTGCTTGTCTTATTTTGTTTATGGGTTTTCAGAATTGGGTAAACTTGGTGATGTTGAATATGACTGATTTGGACATAATCTTAGGCATGACTTGATTGTTCCCCTATTACGCTATGTTAAATTGTAATACTAAGTATGTAACTCTAAAAATTCCAAGAAGAAAAAAATTATAGCGGGAAGGAGTGTACAAGCCTAAGCAAACTAAGATAAGATCTTCCATTGGTGCAAATAAATTGGTAGAGTAGGGTTGTTTGACTTATTTGGCTCATATTATTGATGTTGACATTGAAGTTCCATCTATTGAGTCTATTCCTGTGGAGTCTGAATTTTAGTGAAGTGTTTCCTAATAACTTGTCTGGTATGCATCCGGATAGAGATAATGATTTTCCCATTGATTTAGAGCGTAGTATTCATCCCATTTAAATCACTCCATATCGCATGACTCTCGTTGAATTAAGAGATCTTAAGGCTAAAATCCTAGAGCTTCTTGATAAGAGATTTATTAGCCCTAGTGCTTCCCCATGGGGTGCTCCAATATTGTTTATTGAAAAGGACTATATCATAAGAATATGTATTGATTACTTGCAATTGAATAGGGTCATCATCCAAAAAAAGTATACGTTGCCTCAAATAGATTATGTTTTTGACCAATTGCAAGGTTCTACAGTTTTATCTATGATTGACCTAAGATCCTGTTACCATTAATTGAAAATTAGACCTGAGGATGTGCCCATGACGGAGTTTAGAGCCCGCAAGGGGCACTATTAGTTTTTGGTTATGTCTTTTCGCTTAAAAAATCTGTTTGCAACATTAATGACTTTAATGAATGGGGTGTTCAAGCCATTTCTTGATTCTTTTGTAATAATATTTACTAATGACAACTTAGTTTATTCAAAAAGTGAGGAAGAGCATGTCGACAATCTTCATATTAGTTAGGGTCTTCTTTGAAAAAGAAAGTTTAATGCTAAATTTTCTAACTGTGAATTTTTGTTGAAATCAATTGCCTTTATTGGGCATGAAGTTGCAAAAGAAGAGATAATGTTAGATCTTCAGTAGATTGAGGCGGCTAAGAATTGGGTTAAACCTAGTTCTGTGAAGGAAGTTAAAATTTTTGTGGGACTCGCTAGCTATTATCGTAGAATTGTGAAGAACTTTGGTTCCATGTCCACACACTTAACTACCTTTTCAAAAAAAAGGAGATACCCTTGTATGGATTGAAAAATTTGAGGAGAGCTTCCAAAAGGTCAAGACTCTCTTGACCACCACACCTAATCCTAGCATTAACATTGTAAGGTATAGATTTTACTGTTTATTGTGATGCTTTCACATTCTAGTTTAGGTTATGTTTTGATGCAGGATAAGAATGTTATAGCAAATGCATCACATCAATTGAAGTTGCATGGAGTAGTTATCCAACACATGATCTGCAGTTGGAAGCGATAGTGTTTGCTATTATGATCTGGGGTTATTAACTCTATGACGTTAAGTGTGAAGTATTTACCAACAATTGTAGTTTGCACTATGAGTTAAATCAAAAGGAAATGAATCTGAGACAACAAAGATGGATGAAGTAACTTGAAGATTATGATCTCACTATCAATATAATTCGGGCAAGGCTAATGTGGTGGCAGACAGTTTGAGTCAAAAAGAGGTGAGTATGGGTAGTTTGGCTTAGAAGAGTGTATCTACGCGACCACTGGCTACAGAAATTCAGACCTTAGAATCTAAGTTCATGCAATATGGCATCTTAGAAAGAGGTGGGTTGTTAGATAGTATAGAAGTAAGGGACACATTCATGGAGGAGAGCAAGGCCAAAAAATTTGAGGATGAAAATTTGGAGGATCTTAGAAGGAAGACTACGATTGGAAAGGCACAAGAGACCATTCTTTATGAAAATGGTGTACTCAAATTTAGAGGGAGAATATGTGTTCCTTGATTAGATGACTTTATTGAGAAATTATCTGCAGTCTCATGGTTCGCGATATTCTATCCACCAGGGGGTGACCAAGATTTATAGAGATATGAAACAATTTTATTGTTGACCGGGCATGAACAAAGACATAGTAGAGTTTTTGTTGGAGTGTCAAATTGCACACAAGTAAAATATGATAACTAAAGGCATGTGGGTTTTCTTTAAAGAATGCTAATTCCTGAATAAAAGTAGCAAAGAACAGTGATGGACTTCATGATTGGTCTTCCAAGACATTGGGGAGTTTGATTCTTTTTGGGTGGTAGTTGATAGATTGACTAGGTCAATACATTTTATTCTTGTAAGAATTGATTTGAAAATTGGCTAAAGTATATGTTAAAGAGATAGTGAGGTTATATATGGTGCCCCTTTCAATCATCTAGATCGTGGCACCTAATTCACTTCCATGTTTTGGAGGAAATTACATGAAGAATAAGGGACACAACTTACTTTTAGTACAACATTCCATCCACATACAAACAAACCGTCGGAGAGGACTATTCAAGTGCTAAAAGACATGTTGAGAGCATGTGCGATTGATTTTGGAGGGCATTGGGATAAATTCTTACCTTGTGCAAATTCTCTTATACAAATAGTTACCAGTCCAGTGTAGATATGTACTATTTGAGGCGTTCTAAGGGAGGGGATGTAGATCACCCATCAAACGGTTTGAGGCTAGAAATATGTAACCTTTGGGGATTGACTTAGTGAATGATTCTCAAGATAAGGTGATGAGTTTTTCGATCTAAGCTTCTAGAAGCCCAGAGTAGACATTAGAAGTGTACATACAATAAGGTAAGAGACGTGCTGTTTCAAACAGATGAAAATGTCATTCTTAAGGTATCCCCCGTGAAAGGGATGATGTGATTTGGCAAGAAGGGAAAACTAAGTCCGTGATACAATTATTACCTTTGAGGTTTTTCAATGTAGAGGACCGGTAGAATATAGATTGGTTTTAACCCCTAATCTATCAGATGTTCATCCTGTATTTAATGTGATCATGTTGAAGAGGTATCATGGTTATGGGGATTATATCATTATGTGGGACTCAATTGTGTTACACAGGGACCTCCAATATAAGAAGGAACGGATTCTAGATCGTGATAGGCACAAGTTGAGGACCAAAGAGATTAAGTTGTGAAGATTCAATGGAAGAATCATCCTGTTGCGGAAGCTACCTACGAAACCGAGAGACATGAGACATAGGGATCAGAAAGCAAAATCCCAAGATTGTTAATGTTGCTGTAGTAGAAGACGAAAATTATATGAACTAGAAACTTTTGCGGAAGCATTCCATTATCCAAAGTGTCGTAAGGCAATTAAGGAGGAAATTGTTACTCTAAAATTTAATCATATTTACGAACTCAAACATCTCAAAAAAATTTTGTCTTGGAGGTTGATCGGAGTGAAGAAAGAATTCGCTTACATCAGTGAAAATAATCCAACGAACTATCGAAGAACTTTTTTGATTTTCAATTGCAAAGCAGCCTCAACACTGATGGATATCCAAATTTTATGATGTGTGCTCATGAAGGGAAATACTCGTAATATGCAACAATTTATCGGTAATTGATGGTTAGTTTAAATTATTTAACTTCAACTAGACCCCAAATCTCTAACGTGGTAGGTGTGATGAGTCACTACATTTATTATCCAAACAAGTCATTTGGATGGATTTCATCAAATCACTCTTGATATATGCAAAGATTATAATTGATTTTGTTTAACAAAGGTGAAGAATGCAAGTTGATAGGATATACTTACTCTTACTATAGAGAATATCATAATGCCCATCGTTAAACTATTGTCTTTATATCCAAGCTTGGAGCTAGAGTCATTTCATGGTGCAGCTAAAGGTTACCAACAGAGTCATTGTCAACAACAGAAGCAGAGCATCGGGTAGGAGAATATGCAGCTGTGGAAATATATGGCTTATGCAGTCGATGAAGGATCTAAAACAACTAGTAGGCTATGCAATTGTTTTGTACTATGATAATTAGTCAGTAATCTACTTGCCTGAGAATCCAGTTTTCCACGCAAGGACTAAACATGTGGAGATTCATTACCACTTTATCCGAGAAAAAGTGTTTCAAGGAGAGATTAATGTGGAGCACACCAAAATCGAACATCAAACTGCAGACTTGTTCACCCAAGGTCTTATTGTTAACACGTTGGAGAATTTAGGCATTGTTAAGACGGAGAGTTGATGTCGAGAAGGGGTATTAAAGTTGTCAATATATTCTTAGTTTACTTTGGTCAAGTCTGCACTATAGTTATTTTTGTAGCTTAGTTGTAAATATTATATTTTATTAGTACGTGGGTGTTCTATTGTTTTCTTAAGTAGTAGATAGCTTTTCCTAAAGTTTAGGATAGTTAGGTTAGTGTATTTAGTTAGTCATTTAGTAGGATTTAACTCTATTAAATTTGTAATTCGATATAAGGTCATGAACTAATTAAATAAAAGATTAGTCCACTGTTATTTTTCTCTGGAAATTATTTTTTAAGACTCCTGCAGTTATATTTTAATATTAAGGAGGGTACCTTTTTTCTTTTATCCATGCCATTTCCCCTATTCTATTTTACCTTATGTAAGTATTCCCTGTTGCCCTTAATTAACATCTTGGGGTTTATGTGGTCAGAGGTATGTTGAAGAATAAATACGGTGCCGATCTCAATTGGAATCACGAGCTTCGTCAGCTGCACTATCTGGTTTCTAAAATGTTAGGTGACATATACAATTTTCGAAACTTTTGTTTGGTTTGAGAGGTTCGTGAAGTTGAATAAAATTCTACAGAGTTGTAGGTGATGGTTTTTTCGTATTTATTAGTCTAGTTTCCATGATAATATACTATGTGTGTCACGACCCAATTACGAATCTTGACCAACGCTAAGGAGGAAGAATCCCAAAGTAAGCCTTACCATAAATTTATAAAACATCGCGCAAAGTTTCCTTTATTGTAGGCCTATCCTAAATTTCCCTTTTTTGGAATTCACAACAAAATCAATAGCAACTATAAGCCACAGCATAATATTCATCAATGATCTAACGAGCCCGCAATAAAATCAGTTTATCACTAAATTTCAAAAAAAATAAGAAGTTCCAAACTATTCATGTCACACCCTGAGATATCCACGAGACACGGACACGGACCTTAGGACCACAAGTGATCCCAAGCTTACCCTGTTTGCATGGTGATGAGCATACTAAAGAATATAAATTGTTGCGGAAATTAAATCATAATTTTATACTAAAAAGATGGGGAATACACATATTCTATAACTGATATGAATGAAATCAATGAGTATACAACAAACAAGTTATTAACTCAATACTAAGCTGAAACTAACTATGCCTTAAAATAGCCTTTAAACTGGATTAGAAATACTGGGACAAGCCCTAGCTAAATCTAGAAAAAAATTGAAACTAAACGACTTAATACTTAAAAGAAACTCATGACTAATTTCTCGGAGAATGAGAACTCACCACTGAATCAGCTGAACACAAGATCGAAAATCAATCTATGCGTCATTTGGGGAGAAGATGTAGTGCACGTATGCATCAGTACTTTAAAAGTACTGACCATGTAGGATAGAATAAAACTGAAATAAAACATAATTAAATAAGCACAAAAGCAAGTTTAATAATCTGAACATGATGTAGAGAATTCAGAGCTAACTAACTGGAATGACCAAGTTATAACTTGCTGAAATTGGTTACTGAGTATATTGAGAAATGGTCAATGCAAGAGAGTTTGACTGAACTATGTGAGATACTAATAACCGATAATAAAAACACATGAGATTAATGTACAGTCCGATGTATACGCCCTATCGAGATAGCTCAATATACCTGCCAAAGTTATAAAGGCATGCTGGTGTGATCACAAAATTGTTTACCTACAGAGGGGACTTACAACCGAATTGGCTAGTAGTTCGAGGACTAATTGGACACGTTGAACCTAGTCTAACTCGGTATTATTCTACTCCTAGCTCAAACTGAACATGCAAACTGAGAATGCAACATTTAATCTGATAATGATTCATTAAAAATTGTGGCATGTATAATTAAATAGCTGAAATATCTGACCTAGCATGCGTAATTCAAGAAATAAAGAAATACAAAGCTATGGTTCTGAAATTCAAGCAATAAACAGAATAATAACTTTACAATTTGATTTGAAACATGTATTTAGTAAATTTATGGTTCTAAAAAACCTAGGTTTAATCATGATAAGGGAATGAAGAACTGATTGAAAACTAGGTACGGAATGAGTGAAAAGAACGCACTAGTGCAATATCACATACTTTGTAATGAAATTCACGGAGAAACACATAGATTACTGGGCTGGAACTGATGGAACCTTGTTGTGTTCTAGAACTAGGGTTCTTGATATTTTTTTCCTTTATTTCATCTAATTTTCTAAGTTTTGATTAATGATTTCACTTAGGGTATGTTTAGTTATGTTTATAGGATTAAAATGACTAAAATATGATAATTTAGGATAAAAATGATGTATCTTAGGGTTTACACGAAGAGGGAAAATACTAAAAGACCTTGAGTTAATTGTTGTCAGACCAAACGACGACCTGGACATACGGTAATTCCATCGAATATCTGTCTTATTGGTCAGTAGGTTAGGCCTGTTTGACATGTCTTTACTAAAATATGAATAACGTTTTACTCGAAGTTTGATTTTAGCAAGGTCGGTGGCTATGGAATGCTAATTCAATTATCTATCTTTTGGTATATCATGTGACACCTAATTCATTTTGTGCTAAGACTTATGACCATCTAAAGTTGACCCAACTTTATTTCCCCCCTAACTGTCTGTTATTTCTTACCTACGGTCAGACTTACGGACCGTGCTAGTCAATCGTGGTTCTTATCTGAGAATGCGTAAATAGGGTGTTGATCGATGGACTCTGACTACAGACCGTAGTTTGACCTACAGACCATAAGTCAGTCTGTTGTTCGACACTTAGTCAAAATTTTGTATTGAGATTTTGGGTGTGCAGGACGGATCGTGGGTCAGGCTTTGCACCGTCGATGCACGTGCTGATTTTCTGAAGTTGGGTTTTTGGTCTGTTCTGTATACGGGGTGTTACAAGTCATTCGACTACAATAAGAAGAAAAAATCATGACTCAAATCAAGGAATGATAAATGAAGTGACTCTAAGAGTTTTTAAAGAAACTAATAACCCAATAACAAAAAAATAGTTTTCTTGCATTGTGAAGCAATGCAGGGCTCACCAGATACTACCAAGTCACACTTTCTAGTTAATGAAATCCTCTTAAATACCACCCGAGTAAAACAGAATTATCTTGGAGTGAGAAATTAGTTCACTGAGTAATAACACTTAACCACACACAGTTTAGAGAATGACAAGTCAAAAAACATGCTAGTATGATAATCAAACCATAAAACAACATTTTTCAAAAAAGATAACAATATTCAATTTTATGTGCCTTGTATAAGAAAAATCAATGAAAATAATCAATAGTAAACTCACAAATATACTTTCATATCAAATCTTATATCTTGGAACTCAGAAAACATTTTCATATCAAATGTTATATCTGTAAACTCAGAAAATTCTTTCATATAAAATTTTATACCTGTAAACTCACAAAGATGATTTCATATCAAATCTTTTATCTGAAACTCCGAAAAATACTTCCATATAAAATATTTTATTTATATACTCAAATAAACACTTTCATATCAAATCTTATTTGTAAATTCATAAAAACTCTTTCATAACAAATCTTATATCTATAAACTGACAAAAATGTTTCTATATCAAATCTTATATCCATAAACCCGTAAAAATGCTTTCATATCAAATCTTATATTTGTAAACTTAAAAAATGTTTTCATATTAAATCTTATATCTGCGAGGTTTCCAAGGATGAATCATGTAATGAGAGTGGCCTTCTCTTTAAGAAGTAACCAATAACAGTGAAGCCCTCATGAAGAAATTAAATATTCTTATCAGTAGAGCCATACTCGAGGGATATCAGTAACAGTATGCTAGTTCTAACTTCCCATTAATAAGTGATTTATAAGAACTCAGTCAATACAAAGTGCACCAAGTCTAGAGAACCCGCCGGTAGCTACGAGATTCATCAAGGTCTACTCCAATTTATATTTTTCTTGCAATCTGAAGAAGCAATTCCAAATCAAATAGAGAATTTAAACATTATCAAATCATATCATTTAAAACATTAACAGTCACCTGTCAAAATACTATTATTTCAAGTAAGTGTAAAACCTTTTCAATAACAGTAATCATATCTTGTAAGAATAAGATAATCTCAAATAATCTTTTAAGTATCATTTACGGAAAAGACTTGTCCCACATACAATTGCAAAAAAATCGGTACCACATTTACTTTATAAACCATGTAAAATCATGAAATTTGTGAAATACAAATTGTGGTAAGATGACTACTCACAGTACTCGTGTTGATATACCAAATTTGTATCCATAAGTCTTCCACAATCAATCTATAATCACATCATGATAATTTTTTATTACTTTTTTCGTTAAGGATATTGCATACTAAATTCAGAATACCCAAACCTCAAGGTTTAATGGTAGACACTCAATTTTTCAGTTTATATTAAATAGGAACTGTAGATCAAGTTTTGTGCATAATAAAGACTAAACATTAGAACTAATTTTTCTATTAGGAAAATGCACAAGTACCTCCCTAGACTACGACCAAATCACAGAGACACACTTTAACTAAACTAAGGTCCTACTACCCTCCTGAACCATTTTTTTTTGGTAATTTTGAGCACCTTTTTGGCTTACGTGACATCCAAATATCTCCCTCGCACCTCAATTGCGTATGATCACAAAGTGTGCTAGTAAGACAAAAGGTGTATATTATTACAAAAAAATAAGTTCAAAGGGGTAATAGAACCCTTAATTTAGTTAAGGTGTGCCTGAAATTTTGGTCATAGTCTAGGGGGGTACTTGTGCATTTTCCCTTTTCTATTACTGTTTTTCGTTCTTCAATCAAATTGTTCACATTCTGTAATAAACGATAGACGTGACCCTTGAGAATTTTAAAATGTTGCCAATGAAAGAAAAAATCTCAACCATATAAGATTAATTGTACGAATGAAGTAATTAATATGGAAATAAATATTATTTCAATTTTTAAAGGATGAGTGTTAAGTTGCATGATTAAGAAGAAAAATGGAAGAAATCAACCAATTCTAGGTTAAAACGGAAAGTGGAAAGAAATCTGTGAAGCTTGAAGTTTAACTGTACATATAGAGGGTAACACCCTAACCATATGTCACATACACGAGAGGTACTAACATTAGGAGAATAAGGTTGTACAATACATAAATTTCTGAAAATATATAAAATAAATATGATATTAAATTTCCATTAATGAAGTTGTACTAATACATCAACTTCAAGATTGTTAAATATTGGTCATAACCACACTTCTTTTCTTCTTTCAACGCATTTTCAGGCTTTCCTCCTTTCTTAATATCGGAAAATACAGGTAAGATGGGCTTCAATTCATATAGTTCAAACATAGATCTTTTTCCTTTTCGGTCTAGTGATTCTTAATATGATTTCTCCTACACAAATTAATCAAATGGCACGGTGACTCTTAATTTGTGAAAATATTGGAGCCGATAAAGAAAGCAACCAACCAAGAAATTTTTACTTGGTTTAATTACAATTGGGAATGAGGAGATGGTTCATGCTCTTGCTATATTTATAGAATATTTATTACACAAAATCAGTATAAAATAATTGATCTATATTTCACTTTGATTACCATCCAAAAATCATTCACATTTTAAATGAATGCTATGTCTTTTTTCCTTTTTTAAAGTATAAACCATGTGAAAGAGTTAGTTTATTGTGACAATAATTAAAAAGCATATGGACATTATATATGGTGTCAATTCATAATGTTTCTACAAAACAAGATATTTTATGTATATATTATTTGTAAAATTAATTCAATATTGTATATAATCTTTAGAATTTATTTAGAATTCTTTGTTGACTCTATGATATAGAAAGTCAAATTGGTCCACCAAGTTTGTTTAAGACTAAGTTATTTCTCCAAGGGTAAGGGATTGATTCTCGATTAGCACTTTCACTTTAAGCTTCCTTTTGTAGTGAAACTATGTTATCTAAAAATCTCATATCCTCATATATATCTACACGAATAGAAAATAATAAGTGTTTAAAAAAAATTAAACGTATTACAAGTCTGTTTACCCTCTTTTTAACTTTCTTTATCTTGGAACCCATATCAATAACTTGAAACGTGGAGGATTCTTACTCCTTGAGATATACATTGCACATGTTATGGTTGTGTAATTAACAAAACAATGAAAAAGGTCCATTAATACTAAATTTATCTATTCATATATCTATCTATATATCTATCTATCTATCTATCTATATATGTATATATATATATATGTGTGTGTGTGTGTGTGTGTGTGTATATATATATATATATATATATAAATTTTATCACAAGGAAAATTACCAGATGATTTATTTGTAAAGAAATGACACCTGAGCGTAACTCAACCAAAAAGCTAGCTAATGAGGAAAGGCTTATCAAAATACATATAAGGAGACAAGCAGTCCATTCCTCAACGAATATGGGATTTTTACCCACTCTAAAACCCCCTTCAAGCCCAGACCCTACTGGTGTGTAGATCGGGAGTCTAAACAGGGATGGACATGAATATGATACCATGTTACAAAATGACGCAATCATCCTAACTCAATCTAAAAGTTAGCTCATGAGGAGAGGATTGATCATGTCCATACAAGGAGTCCAGTAGTCCCTTTCCTAATCAATGTGGGACCTTTACCTACTCTGATAAAAAGAAGCTATAAAATTTGTTTGAGTACAAGGAAAATCGTAAACTGGTGGCAATAGATTACACAAAATTACCGATAGCTAACTTTGGTTAGACTATTATATCTCCAAAGAGTTGTGTTTGTCTTATTCTGCATCAAAATCTTTATAATGTCATAGGTTTGAAGAAAAATCTTCTTTTAGTAGAACGATTGACATCTTCAAGTTATTATTTTTTATTTGGTCCGCAAGATGTAAGCATATGCAATGATCTTGTGGTTGAAAAGAGCCGTTTATGAGGGGAAAGTTAAAGTATGTTTATATAATCTCCACATAAACCAAATATATGGTCAGGAAAGGAAGAATAAGAAGGTGGAACTCTACACTCAAAATCATGATGGAAAAGTCAATGTTGAAGGTTTCCCTAGCTTTCAGCAAGGATGGATGTATTATGTGCATGTTATGAGTATGGTAAAATGCAGTAGTTGTCGCATGAGTCATCGAAATATACAACCAATGAACTATAAGAGTTATTTAACTCAGATGTATTCGACTCTTCCAAGCAACTCTCTATTGGTGGGATAAAATATATGTTGACATTCATTGATGATTTCTTCAGATACATGTGAACTTATTTTTTAAAGGAGAAGTCAAAGGTATTTCCAAAATTCAAAAAATTTAGAAAGGTTGTTGCAGGAGAAATTGGTAAGAAATTTTTCATTTTGCAAACTAAAAACAATGGTGGGGAATATATCTCATATGAAATTTATGAATTTGTTGATAATTATAAAATACGACATTAGTTAACATGTCTAAATGCGCCAAAACAAAATGGAGTAGCAAAAATGAAGAACAAACACGTTGGAAAAATTTGGGTAGCCTGCGGCCCGCAAAAAATACTCCTGGACAATTTTGGGCAAAAGCTATGAAGACTGTAACCTTTATGATATGCAACCTTTATGATCAATAGACTTTCTCAATAAATGTTACATTTTCTTTCACCTTTTGAGAAGTTGTGGAACATGAAATCCTCTATTAGATATTTTTGTATTTATGAATGTGTATGCTATGTACTTTTACCTAATAATTTATGTAGAAGGATGGACAAAAATGTTAGGTGTATCTTTATTGGGTGTGACAGTAATCGAATAGGGTGGTGATATTGTTATCAAACTACAGGAAAGTGCTACATTTCTCCAAATGTGATATTTTATGAAGCTTCATCTTGGTGGTCCTTAAATAAGGAATTGATTCCATGTTTAGGAGAGTTGTCTTAGTGGATTTGGTTAGTCGTTTAGTGGGATTTTACTCTATTAAATTTGTAATTCTATATAATGTCATTAACTAATTGAATATAATATTAGTCCATTGTTATTTTTCTTTGAAAATTATGTTCTAAGGCTCCTCAATTTATATTATAATATTAAGGCGGGGACCTTTTCTTCTTTTTTCCATGTAATTTTCCAATTCTATTGTACCTTATGTACGTGTTCCTTCTCCTCTTCTATCCAAATTCATTCATTTTTTGAGTGTTGCGATTAATTAACATTGTGGTTTTATGCGAATAGTGGTGTGTTGGAGAAGAAAATAATGGTCTCGGTGTAAGTTGAAAACACCAGCCTCGTCTGCATCGGTATCTGGTTTTGAATGTCTTTGTTAAGTTTCTACCTATTTGTTTAGGCTCATAGTTTTGAGCAGTTGAATTAAATTCTATAGAGGAGTAGGTGATGATTACTTACAATTTGATCTAGGTTCTACTTATTCTTATGTATCTTTGAGATTTGCCTCATAATTTATATGATTTATGATATTCTTGATGCTCGTATTCATATTTCTAGCCCATGTTGAGAGTCAATCATAGTCATCTATGTCTATCGTGTTTGTCCTATTTTGATTATGGGTTTTCAGAATTAGGTTGAATTTGGTCATTTTGAATATGACTGACTGACACATAATCTTAAGCATGACTTGATTGCTCCCCTATTGTGCTAACTCTTGAAATTCCAAGGAGGGAAAAAGTAGAGTGGGAAGTAGTATAAAAGCCTAAGCAAGTTAAGGTAATATCCTTCATTCGGGCTAGGAACTAGTAGAGCAGGTTTGTTTCACTTGTTTGGATCATATTAGGGATGTTGATATTGAGGCTCCATTATTGAATCTATTCCTGTGGAGTTTGAATTTTAGTGAAGTGTTTCCTAATGACTTTCCTTGTGTGCCTCCGGAAAGAAATAGAGATTTTTGCATTGATTTAGAGCGTGGTATTCATACTATATAAATCCCTTCATATCGCATGGCTTTGGCAGAATTAAGATAGCTTAAGCCTCAAATCCAAGAGCTTCTTGACAATAGATTTATTTTCCCTAGTGCTTCCCCAAGGGGTGTTCCAATTTTGTTGTTAAGAAGAAATTCTATAGCATAAGAATGTGTATTGATTACCTGATATTGAATAGGGTCACTATCCAATTTTGTTGTTAAGAAGAAGGACTATAGCATAAGAATGTGCATTGATTACCTGAAATTGAATAGGGTCACTATCAAAAACAAGTATCTTTTGCCTCAAATAGATGATTTTTTTGACCAATTGCAAGGTGCAACAATTTTCTCTAAGATTGATCTAAGATCATGTTACCATCAATTGAAAATTAGGCCTGAGGATGTGCTCAAGACGAAGTTTAGAACCCGCAATGGGCATTATGAGTTTTTGGTCTAAACAATGCACCTGCAACTTTCATGAGTTTAATGAATGTGGTGTTCAAGTCATTGCTTGATTCTTTCATCATAATAATTACTGATGATATCTTTGTTTATTCAAAAAGTGAGGTACAGCATGCCGACAAACTTCATATTATTTAGGGTATTCTTGGAAAACAAAAGCTTTATACTATATTTTCAAAGTGTGAATTTTTGTTCAAATCGATTTCCTTTATTCGGCCTGTAGTTTCAAAAGAGGGGGTAATGCTAGATCGTTAGAAGATTGAGGCGGCTAAGAATTGGGTTCAACCTAGTTCTGTGATGGAAGTTAGGATTTTTGTGGGACTCACTCGCTATTATCGTCGAATTGTGAAGAACTTTAGTTCCATTGCCACACACTTAACTAACATGACAAAAAAGGAGATACCCTTGTATGGATTGAAAAATCTGAGGAGTGTAGGGTGTTAAATGGGTTGTTTGGGTTGAAATTGAAAATATTAAAATGGGTTCAATAAAAATCGGGTTGGGTGTTGACTCGCCCAAGTTTACTTTGGGCTCAAGTGGGTTGGGCTTAAATGGGCTAAAAAACTAGTTGGGTCTTGACCCACCTAATTTTTCACCCGATTAACCTCAATAATTTAATATATTTATATTTAGCTTTTATAATCACAATATGAATTCCTGCACATGAAATTTTTGTTAAAAAAGTAACAATTGGATAGATAAATCTTAAAAGATATTAAATAGATGGAAAATGGTCTGATATACCCCTCAATTTTGTCATTTAAAGATGATAAACCCCTCCTTATAAAAGTGGATCATATATGTCCTAACCGTTATACGAACGGCTTACATATACCCCTACCGTTACAAAATGGCTCACATGTGCCCTTCATTTAACGGAAGTTAAAAAATTAGTTTTAATTTTATATTTGTCACTTATAATTTTTAAAAAAAATTATTTAGGCGTATCTATGATTGTTCTATCAAAGTTCAAGGTATATTTTAATTTTTTTCATACATAATTATTTTTTGACTTCTTTTGTTATAATTGTTTCTTATTCTTATTATATTTTTTTCTTTCATTCCTTAGTTTAAAGAAAAAAATTTAAACAATTTTTTTTTTGTGTATTGTAATTTAATTTCGTATTGGAAGAAAAAATTTGGTCATCTAGAATAAGTTTTACAAGAATATTAGTGAAACATAAATAATTTTTATTATGAAAATATTAATTATAAATTAGTCATTGAAATAAAAAAAAGTCAAAAAAATATGTTGAACGAGGATTAAATTTAATCATATGGGATTATATTTTTTAGAAAAAAATAATAAAAATTTTTAGATTAAAATTATTATTTTTTCATTTCCGTTAGAGAAAAAGGGTATATGTGAGTCATTTGTCTACAACTAGGGGTAAATATGAGCCACTTTAATAACGAGGGGTATATCAGCTCTAAATGACAAAGTTGAGGGGTATATCAGACCCTTTTCCCTTAAATAGATCATAATTCATACCTTCAATATGAGAACATATCTTAATAAAAAGTTTTAAAATGGGTTAAAGTTGGAGAATTAATTGGGGATTAATTTATAATTCTCTTCAAATGGTTTAAGCTTGAATGGGTTGATAATGAACCCAATTCAAATTATCTTGAGCCCTACCCTTAAAATTCTGGACGGGTTGGGTGGGTTACTATGTTTGGGTTTAATTTTGACACCCCTAGAGGAACGCTTCCAAAAGCTCAAGACGCTTGACCCCCGCAACTATCCTAGCATTAACATTGGAAGGTATAGATTTAATTGTTTATTGTGATGCTCCAAATTCTAGTTTAGGTGATGTATTGATGCAGGATAAGAATGTTATAGCATATGAATTCATCAATTGAAGGTGCATGGGAGTACTTATCCAACACATGATATAGAGTTGGCAGCGGTAGTGTTTGCGCTTATGATATGTCATGATTTACTATATGGTGTTCTGTGTGAAGTGTTGATCGATAATCGTAGTTTGCAACAAGTGTTCACTCAAAAGGATATGAATCCGAGACAACGAACATGGATAAAGTTACTTGAAGATTATAATGTGACCATTCAACATCATCCGGGCAAGGCTATTGTGGTGGCAAACAATGTGAGTCAAAAAGCGGTGAGAATGGGTAGTTTAATTTACTTCAATGTATTCAAGCGACCTTTGTTAAGGAATTCAAACATTAGAATCTAAGTTCATGAAGTATGGCAACTTAGAAAGAGGTGGGTTGTTATCTAGTATAGAAGTAAGGGTCACATTCATGGAGGAGATCAAGGCCAAACAATTTGAGGATGAAAATTCTAAGCTTTCGAAAGAAGACTATGATTGGTAAGGCATAAGAGACCATTCTTTATGAAAATGGTGCACTCAATTTTAAAGGGAGAATATGTGTTCCTTGAGTAGATGACTTTATTGAGAAATTATCTGCAATTTCATGGTTCACGATATTCTATCCACCAGGGGGTAACAAAGATGTATAGAGATCTGAAACGAATTTATTGGTGATCGGGCATGAAGAAAGACATAGTAGAGTTTGTGTTGGAGTTTCAAAATTGCATACAAGTAAAATATCAATACAAAAGGCCTGTGGGTTTGCTTTAAAGAATTGTAATTCCGGAATCAAAGTAGGAAAGGCTAGTCATGGACTTCATAATTGGTCTTCCCAAGACTTTGGGGAAGTTTTATTCTATTTGGGTAATGGTTGATAGAATGACTAAGTCAACTTATTTTTTTCTGGTAAGAATTTATTTGAAAAATTGTCTAATGTTTATGTGAAAGATATAGTGAGTCTACATACGGTGACCCTTTCTATTATCTTTATTGTGTCACCTAATTCACTTCCACCTTTTGGAGGAAATTACATGATGAATTAGGAATACAACCTACTTTTAGTACGACCTTCTATCCATAGATAGACGGACAGTCAGAGAGGACTAATCAAGTGCTAACATACATGTTGATGGCATGTGTTATTGATTTGGAAGGCATTGGGAAAAATTCTAACACTTGTGAAAATTCTCTTATAATAATATTTATCATTCTTGCGTAAATATGGTTTTATTTAAGGCGCTCTATGAGAGGGGATCTAGATAAACCATCAAATGTTTTGAGGCTAGAAATGTGAAACCTTTGGGGCTTTATTTAGTGAATTATGCTCAGGATAAGGTGATGAGTATTAATTTTAAGCTTCTAGTAGTCCAGAGTAGACAAAAGAAGCATATGGACCATAAGGTAAGAGGCATGTTGTTTCAAACTGATGAAAATGTTATTCGTAAGGTATCACCTATGAAAGGGGTGATGAGATTTGGCAAGAAGCGAAAACTAAGTTCGTGATACCATAGTCCTTTTGAGGTTCTAAAATATATAGGACGGGTAGCATATAGATTGGTTTTACCTCCTAATATATCAGGTGTTCATCCGGTATTTCATGTGTCCATGTTGAAGAGGTATCATAGTGATGGGGATTATAACATTAAGTGGGACTCAATTGTATTAGACAAGGACCTCCAATATGAGACGGAACTGATTGCACGGTTAAGACGGAGAGTTGATTTCAAGAAGGGGTATTAAAATTGACAACATCATTCTTAGTTTAATTTGACCAAATCTGCACTATAATTATTTTTTTAGCTTAGTTGTTTGTTTGATATTTTATTAGTATGTGGGTGTTCTATCGTTTTCTACAATAGTAGATTGCTTTTCCTAAATCTTAGGATTTTTACGTTAGTTGATTTAGTTAGTCAGTTTGTGGGATTTGACTCTATTAAATTTGTAATTCTATTATTTTTCTCTCAAAATTATTTTTTTAGACTCCTCCAGTTATATTATAATATTAAGGAGGGGACCTTTTTACTTTTATCCATTCCATTTCCCCTATGATATTGTACCTTATGTCAGTGCTCCTTGTTGCACTGAATTAACATGTTGGGGTTTATGTGGATAGAGGTATGCTGGAGAATAAATAAGGTGTCGATCTCAATTGGAATCACCAGCCTCGTTGGCATCAAAACCTGTTTTCTAAAATCTTAGGTTATGTATATAAGATTGTAAAATTTTGTTTAGGTTGATATTTTATGAAGTTGAATTAAATTTTATAGAAGAATAGATGATGGTTTTTTACAATTTATAAGTCGGGTTTCCATGATAATGTACTATGTCTGTCACAACCCAATTATGAATCGTAACCGACGTTAAGGACAAACAATCCCAAAGCAAGCCTTACCAAAAATTTACAAAAAAATCAGGCAGAGTTTCCTTTGTTTTAGCCGTAACCCGACTTTTCTCTATCTTAGAAATTGACAAAAAAATCAATAGCAACTATAAGCGATAACATAGTATTCTACAATGATCTAATGGTCCCGCAATAAAATCAATTCATCTATAAATTTCAAGAAAATAAAATAATAAGAAGTCCAAACTAGTCACTTGACTACAGCGTGAAGGAAAAATCATGAATCAAATCAAGGAATGAAAATGTAGTGACTCTAAGAGATTTTGAAATAACTAATAACTGAATAACAAACAAATAGTTTTGTTGCCACGCGAAGCTATGCGGGGCTCAGCAGATGCTACCAAATCACACTCTCTATTTAATGAAATCGTTTTCAATACCACCTGAGTTCTTTGTAAAAAAAATTAGCGAGGAGTGAGACGTTAGCTCAGTGAGTAATAACACTAAACAACACATATTTTAGAGAAATGACAAGTCATAAAACATGCTAGTATGATAATCAAACGATAAAACTGCTTTTTTCAGAAACATAACTATATTCAATTTTATGTGTCTCATATAAGCAAAAACTATGAAAATACTCAATAGTAAACTCACAAAACACTTTCATATCAAATCTTATATCTTGGAACTTAGGAAAAGTAGACATATCAAATCGTATATTTGTAAACTCCAAAAAATGCTTTCATATCAAATCTTATATCTGTAAACTCAAAAAGACAATTTCATACCAAATTTTATATAAGAAATTCAGAAAAACTCTTTCATATCAAATCTTTTATTTCTAAATTCAGAAAAACACATTCATATCAAATTTTATATATGTAAACTCAAAAAATGCTTTTTATATCAAATCTTATCTCTGTAAACTAAGAAAAATATTTTCATATCAAATCTTATATCGGTAAACTCAGAAACTGCTTTCATATCATATCTTATATCTGGAAGGTTTCCAAGGATGAATCATGTGATCAGAGTGGCCTTCTCTTTAAGAAGTAACCAATAACAGTGAAGTCCTCATGAAGAAATTATATATTTAGATCAGTAGATCCCTACTCGAGGGATATCACTAACAATATACTAGTTTTACCTTCCCATTAGTAAGGGATTTATAAGAACTCAGTAAATACAAGGTACAAAGTCTAGCAAACCCGCCAGTAGCTACGACATTCATTAAGGTCTACTCCCATTTATAATTTTCTTGTAATCTGCAGAAGTAATTCCAAATCAAATAGAGCATTTAAACATTTTCAAATCATATCATTTAAAACTTTCACAGTCACTTGTCACAATACTATTATTTCAAGTAAGTGTAAAACCTTTTCAATAATAGTAATCATATCTTGTAAGAAGATGATCATCTAAAATAATCTTTTCAGTGAAATATTCTGAGAAAGACTTGTCCTACATACAAATTCAAAAGAATCGGTAACACATTTACTTTACAAACAATGTAAAAATCATGAAATAGATATTGTGATAAGATAACTACTACACTACTCGTGTTGATATACCAAACTTTTCACCTCAAGCAATCCATAAGTCTTCCTCGATGAATCCATAATCACATCATGTTAATCTCGTATTACTCTCTTCGTTTAGGCTATTTAATACTAAATTCAGAATACCCAATCCTCGAGGTTTAATGATAGATTATCAATCTGTCAGTTTATATTAAATATGTGCTTCAGAATCCAGTTAAACAACCTCATTGATGATTACTCACACTATAATAAACAAAACTAACCTCACTGTAAATCAACTCTTCCTTGGTTTATGATGAACAATAAAATTTTATCCAAAAAATTAACTTACTCAGTCAAATCATAATACTTTAATAGCTTCCTCAATATCTTTGACCCTTATTTCTCTAACATACAATCCCAATTTGATAGTCGTGAAATCCATGAATTCAAATATATAACTATGTTTATAAACATACCTAATTTTCTCCTTATCTCTTTGCTTAACATGATTAGGCGATTGTTTTCTCCTGCTTATCGTTACTTCTTTGGAAAGAGAGGTTGAACTATACTTTTTCACTCTCTTTTGGCTGTCATAAATTTCTGACCAACATACTTCCCCTCTAAGTACTTTATTTGAACTCTTTGCTTCTTTTTCTGCATATGTCCCCTCTGCTTTTCACGCTTCCTACCTTTCTCCTTCAAAATTTTCTTCTTCTTCTTGGTTGATGTACGCAGTGAACCCCTCTTGATTCCCATTTTTTTATTGCTGCTAGGCGTAGCTTTTCCAATAGGGTTTTTTTCCCAAATTTTAATTTTAAACAACTTCATTGGGTCAATATAACAACCAATCAGCTCATTTCTATTTGAAATAGTACCAAATGACATATATGCCTTTATTGTATATTTTTCATATAGGGTATTACATTCCCCTCACCTTATAGAATTCGGTCCCCGAATTTAAAGTGTATACCTATAGACTGAAACGAGAGAGGATACTGGGCTTGCATAATATATTCCAAGTCCCAAGTAGTTTCTTCAATAGTATGGCTTCTCAAAAACAAAATTCAAAGACAATTACTTTTGTGGTTAACTTTCTTACTTGTTTGTGCACCATAGCACATGATCCTCTTCATACGTTAAGCTCTCATAGATGGGTATAGTTGGTGCTTCAAGTACATTGAAGGAGTCTTAGATACATTTTCTTCGCAGACATAGAACATTGGATGAGTAAAATACATTACCATGCTTGATCTAAATCCTAATACATTATCCTCATCAATTTCAAACTATTTTGTAGGAAAACAACATCACATAAATTACACGGATTGATATAGAGTCTTCTAAGAGGATGACTGGAAGTCATTATTGTAGTAAAATTCCGCCAATGTTAAGGTGTCAATAACATTTTTAAATTTCAAAAAAAGTGTTCTTAACATATCGTATCAGATTTTAATGTATGCTTAGGATTCATGTATGTGTATAACTGAAATGCAAAACTAAAAGAAATTCGTGTATCCAATAATTCTTGAAGTAAAAAGTTATACTCGGTCCAATATGGTGGACACTAGAACTCATGAAGCCCTAACATTTGTGTTCATGTAAATTTCTTTTGCAGATGTTCTCCATTTTTTCATGTTTTTAATAGTAAGAAGTGTTATGACTTTTTAAGCCAATATATAAACACCCACATAGGTTCAACTTTCAAGGGTTCGTGGTAGCTTTGTCATAAAATTAATACTAACTCCTTTCGGTTTGCATGCTGGAATCCTAAACTGTAGTAGTGGTCATGTTAGTTGTTTATACTTCTTTAACATTTTCATAAGTCAGCCACTAGAAATGAAGTTAGCAATATCATTCTTTATATGTTTCCACCAGTACACTTGCTTCAGATGTCATAGAAGATCCAGGATTACCATGTAAAAATAGTTATAGCTTATTGAAGAATAACCTCGTTCACATCATCTATGCTTAATTATAATAACCAACCACTTAGTTTAAATGTGATGTAATTTTCAATACATTTATTTTTGTCTTTACTCACTATAACCTTATTTCAAATAATCACACAATTCATATCCTTGTATCAGGTGATCTCTCTATGTTCTACCAATAAAGAACTGGTTTAACCATAAGCCAACGAAGTCTGAGATTCTCACACTAATTTGATATCCATAACTTTTAGTGTATACATATCTTAGATCTAAAATCTATGTAGAAGCGTTGAAAGTTGTGTCTCAATACAAAGAGATTAGTTCCACTTTTAACTGAAATAATATACAGCTTAAAAGTATAATTATGTTCAGATAAATAAGGCCGCGGTAAATGGCATAATTTGATTAATTAGTTGATATATTTTAGGCTTTAGTTATTGCAGATAATGTTAGCTTATTTTACTCCTTTGTTTAGCTTTTTAAGTAATGAGTTCATATATTTATACTGCAGGCACTATTTCAATAAACAATGAAACTAAACCTTGTTGCTTATATTTTCATTCTTAGTAAACATATGTTGTTATTCTCCTTCTAAAATCTACTTATTAGTATCATAGCATTGTCATGTTGAGAGACATGTGAGAATTGAGTGAACAATATAAACCCTTGTTTGAACTACTATTTTTAATAGTTTGTAGAACAACAAATTTTTAAACAAGTTTCTTAACTCCACCGGTCTTCAATGGTGAGATTTATCAAGCTCGAGCAATTAGAATAACGGTTCATCTTGAAGAGCTGGATCTATGGGAAGCAGTATAAGAGGATTATGAAGTAACTCCTCTTGGTGATAATCCAACAATGAATCAGCTCACACATCACAAGGATAATAAGACAAGGAAATCCAAACCTAAAGCTTGCCTTTTCTCTGCAGTATCCCCTCGATTCTTTTCAGAATTATGCAAATGAAGTCTGCTGTAGAAATTCAGGAGTATCTCAAAAAAGATTACCAAGGAAATGAAAGAGCGCAGAATATGGAAGTGATGAATCTGCTTCTAGAATTTGAAAAGAAAGAGAATAAAAGAATCAGAAACTATAAAAGATTATGACTACCAACTACCTCACTTGTTCAACAAGGTGAGATTGTTCGGTAAGGATTTTGCTGATGAAAGAATTGTTCAAAAGTTTCTTCTTACATTTCCTGAGAAATATGAAGTCATAATCTCCTATTCAGAGAATTCTAAAGAACTATCAACCGTTACCTTGGAAGAACTTGTTAAAGATTTGCAGGCATTAGATCAAAGGAGATTAATGAGGAAAGAAGTTTCTTTTAAAAGGTTGTTTTCAAGCTAATTCACTGAAAAGGGAGTCAAAGAAAGGTAAGAAAAAGAACAAGAAGCAGAGGCCAAGCAATAATTACAACAATCACGGAGGAAGTCAGCCTCCCTGCCCTTATTGCAAAAAGACAAATCACTCTCAACAGAAGTGTTGATGGAGACCTGATATCAAGTGCAACATATGTGGTCAATTGGTCCATGTGGAGAGGGTATGCAAGTCACAACCGCAACAAGAAGAAGCTAAGGCTACAATAAATAAAGATCAAGAAGAGAAATTGTTTCTCTCAACTTGTTTTGCTAGCAAAATCGCTTCTGAAAGTTGGTTAATTGATAGTGGATGCATAAGTCATATGACTAGCGACCAAGAACTCTTTAAAGATATAGATAGATCTTTTATTTCCAAAGTGAAAATTGGAAATGGAAACTATCTTGATGCGAGAGGTAGAGGACTTATTGCAATTGAAAACCTTACAAGTTTGAATCTTATAGTTGATGTTCTTCTTGATCAAAATCATTTATGTGTTGGAAAGCTACTTGAAAATTGTTTGAAAGTGCTGTTTGAAGAAAAAACATGTGTCATCAAGGATGCTGAGAATAATGGCATGTTCAAGTTCAAGATGCGAGGAAAAAGCTTTGCCTTGAGCCTCTAAAACGAGGAGCAACCAGCAGTTATCAAGTTGCAAAATAACTCAGAACTATGGCACAAAAGACTTGGACATTTTTATCATGATGCTATACAATTCACGAAACAAAATCTACTAGCAGAAGGTCTTCCAAGCCTTGAGAAGAACCTGCCTGCATGTGAAGCTTGTGAGTATGGGAAGAAAAAAAGGTTGCCTTTTCAAAATTCATTATGGAGGGAAAAGCAGAAGCTGCAACATATTCACACAAATGTCGGCGGACCTCAAAAAACAACTTATTTAAAGGGTAGTAAGTAGTACATTGCCTTTATTGATGATTGTACCTGATATTGTTGGATTTATTTTTTGAATTATAAATCTGAGGTTGCTGATGTATCCTTGAAATACAAGGATTTTGTGGAAAACTAGTGTGGTTGCAGAATTCAGGTGATAAGAACCGATAATAAAACCGAGTATACTTTAAAAAAATTCAACAAGTTTTGTAATGAAGCGGGAATGAATCATAAGCTAACAACACCCTAAAATCCCCAACAAAATGGAGAAGTGGAAAGAAAAAGTAGGACGCTAATGGAGATGGCAAGGTCTTTTCTCCATGAAAAAGGATTGCCAAAGAAATTTTAGGTTTAAGCTTCTAATACAACAATATTTCTGCTAAACAGATTGTCAATTAGAATCTTGCGAAAGAAGACACCATTTGAGGCTTGGTTTGGTTACAAACCATTGCTTACGGATTTGGAAATATTTGGTTGTCGTTGTTTTTCTTGTGTACCTCAGGTGAAAAGAGATAAGTTGAATACGAAGGCTGAACCTGGAATCTTCGTAGGATACAACAGTCTCTTAAAATCTTATAGGATCTATCAACCTCAAAATGATAAAATCATTGTTATCAAGGATGTCAAGTTCGTGGAAAGTTAAACCTGGAGCTGGCAAGATGGTGAAAAGCAAAAAAATCTAAAATCTCTAGATGTAGATGTTGATGATGTACCTGTTAGAGGAAGAAGTGCACTTTTTGATATATATCAACGGCATAATGTTGCAATTTTATAACCAGGAGGTTTTATGGAGGCTGCTAAAGATGAAAATTGGAGATATGCAATGCAGGAGGAGCTCGAAATGATAGAAAGAACAGCACATAGGAGCTTGTTGATACACTATTGCACAAGATGTCTATTGAATTCTAGTGGGTTTATAGGACCAAGCTCAAGCCTGTTGATTAAATAAAAAATTGCAAGGCCAGACTTGTTGCAAAAGGGTAGACTCAAAAGGTTGGAGTAGATTTTTTACAAACTTTTGCTCCTATCACCTGTTTGGATACGATAAGAATGTTGTTAGGTTTAGCATCTCAAGTTGGAATGAATATACACCAGCTTGATGTGAATTCATCTTTCCTAAATGTCTACCATGAGAAGAAATCTTTATAGAACAGCCTGAAGGTTTTTCTATCAAAGGCAAAGAAGACAAAGTGTAACTTCTAAAGAAGGCATTGTATGGCTTAAAACAAGCTCCTAGAGCTTGGTATTGCAAAATTGGTGCTCATCTTCAGAGCTTAGGCTTTACAAAAAGTCTCAGTGATTCTACACTATATATTAGAAAAGAAGATTCTAGTTTAACCATTGTTTCTTTGTATGTAAATTATTTGCTAGACAGGTTGCAATTTGAACTTGATTAACTTGTTCAAGACTGAAATGATGGATGTTTTTTGGATGACAGACCTTGGTGAAATATATAAAGGTTTGAGATATAATAGAGGAATATGCTTTTATTAACGTACTATCTACTCTTTAAATAGAGCCAATACAATGGTGATAAAGTACCATATTAATAGAAAGCTAGTTTAGAGAAAACTATTATAGTCCTAAATAGTAAAGATCACTAACTAAGTGTATCATCATATAGCTCAAATAAAGGAAACCAGTAACAGACTCCTAAACAAAAGGGTAACATCTATTATCTGTTAATACACCCCAGCAAGTTGTGGGTGTGCTAACGTTGTCAGATAAAATAGTTGGTGAAGCAAACAACGACAGATGAAGCTCTCGAAGCAAATTCGTAAACCAATTGACATCAGAAATAGCAGCAGCCACAACTCTCTAATCATTTTATCAAAATAAAGACTTTTGCTTTTTAGTAAACGAAGAGACTTGTGAGTTCCCAAGGTAGACAACATAACCTGTTGTTGATGTTTCTATTTTGGTTCGCGTTTGAGCTGAACTCCCAATGTGTTTGTGTATTTCAAGTAGCACATCAAACGTTTGATATATTTCCAGTTAGACACTTTTGGATTATGCATAAACTGAGATAACTTTCTCACAACAAATCCAATGTCAGGCCTAGTGAAGGATAGGTAGTGAAGCTTACCAATGAATCTTCTGTAAAGGGAAATGTCAACTATAGAATCATCTTCTAAATTAGAGAAGGTGCATGAAGATGTCATTGGTGTTGGAACGCCCTTGCAATGGGTCATATTTAATTAATCTATAAGATCCATGACATATTTTTGTTTAATTAAGAGGATTACAGTTGGCGTGAATATCACTTCAATACCCAAGGAATAATGCAAGACGCAAAGATGTTTGCGAGAGAATCATAAGGAATGTGATGTAATTATTGACCTGAAACTTCATTGTATACTTCCCCTAATATTTATATCATCAACATACAGAAGAATGTATACAGTAACACCACAATTATGAAAAATAATTGAAGAAGAGTTAGATTTAACTGACCCAATACTTTTCAAGTAAGTGGTGAGGTAGGTGTACCAAGACCTATGAGCTTGCTTAACTCCGTATATACACTTTTTGAGTTTGCAAATGTATGTTGAATGTTGAGAGGACTCAAAACCATTAGGTTGCCACATGTAAATGTATTCTTAAAGACTGCCGTGTAAAAAGACATTATTGATATCTAACTAATGAATAAGCCAAGAGCATTGATCAGCAATTGTAAGGACTAAGAGAACTATTGCAGGCTTGATAACAGGGCTGAACATGGAATAATAATCTAACCCCAGGTGTTTGTGTGAATCCTTTGGCTACTAGGCGAGCTTTGTACCTATTAATGCTTCAATCTAGTTTATGGTTAATTTTAAACAACCATTTACAATCAACAACGTTTTGGGATGGATCACTAGGGACCAAATCCCATGTTTAATTTCTAATTAGAGCATCATATTCCGCTTTCATTCCTTCTCGCCGTTGGGGATAAATTTTTTCTTGACGAATGGAGTGTGAATTGGTGGATTTTGATTTGTTTTAACAAGAAAACTCTTGTGTTTGAGGCTATTTTTTTGGGAATAGGTTACTTTTTGGTGAGAAAGGGTGTCTAGTTTTGATAGTGGTGGGAGTTGAGGGGCTTTGACAGAAGTGGTAACTTTAGAAGTACGACGTTGATAGGTTTGGGTAATGGGTGGCTTATTGGTTGTCACCAGAGATAGATGAATAGGAGTGGATTGAATTGGGGAAAGGAGAAGTAAAGGTTCTTGCTGGATTGTTGAGAGAAAGTAGAGGTGTACCTGATACTGGCGACGCTGCTGAGGAAGGAAGAGAGAGATACCTTTGATTAACCATAGAGAAGGTGGAGGTAGTTAAGGATAATGTAGCGCTGTTAGGATATCATTTTGCATCTCAGTTGAACGAGATGAGTCATCCCAAGATATTTTCAAATGCTGATTTTTATATTCAGGGTAAATATTGGTTAAAGGGTAACTAGTTTCAAAAAATACGACATCTCTAGAAAGATAAACATTGGAGGTGGTCAATTCAAAGCAATGATGACAATAATATTTATATGAAAATCCCAAAAAGACACAAGGCTTTGATTTTGAATAAAGATTATGTTGTGCATATGATTTTACACATGGATAACATAAACAACAAAAAAATTGACGTTGTCAGAATTTGGTGATTCTTGAAATAAAAGCTCCTATGGACACTTGTCTTTTAAATTTGGGGTTGTCATTCTGTTAGTGAGAAAGACAACTTGATGACATGCAAAACTCCAAAAGGTTGATGGTAAAGAGGCTTGATGCATTATAGTTTTTCCACTCTCAACAACATGGCGATGTTGTCTTTGGTATGCGACAACTTTTTTTCAGGAATAATGTGGGGAAATTAATTATTCAATGCCCTGAGATTTCAAAAAAGAAGTTATACTCTGAAACTCACCTCCTCCATTGGTATAAAAATATAATATTTTTGTTTGAAACCGACGTTAAAGCAATAGATGTAGTGTTTGAAAAACATCTAAAACCTTGTGTTTTGACTGAATCATTTAGAGCACACATTTTTTGAAAACTGATACACAAATAAAACATAGTATATTTTCCTATCAACGGATAAAATTGTTGATGGTCCCCACAAATCACAATAGATAATTTGGAGAGGCGTGTAACTTGATAAAGAATTTGTAGAAAAAGATTGCCTATGGATTTTATTAGATTGACATGAATTACAACTGGAAAGAGTGTCTTGCTTAAAAGCAATGGAAAACTTATTTAAAAACAGTTCAAAAGTACGGCGTTTTGGATGCCCGAAAGGCCGATGCCACAGATCTAAAAATGCAGCAACATTCCATTGAGACTGAGAAGAAGAAGAAGAAAAAGGATTGTCTAGCGGCTACTAATACAAGCGTCTTCTACTCCTCCCTTTATGTAATGGCGCCCCCGTACTCAAATCTTTCACAAGATAAGAGTAAATTCAATAGATTTATTATTGTCACGACAAAATTGAGAAACTGAAATCAAGTTACAAAAAATGGAAGACGGGCAAAGTATTTGGTAAAATTGAAAGATAGAATCAGATGCAGATAGATGAAGGTCACCAGTACGAGAAATTGCTATGGTTTTATCATTTCCCATAGTGATTTCCTCTGGACCATTGTAGTCAGCAATATTGTTGAGACGGTGTGCATCCGATGCAACATGAATGTGATGCGCCTGAATTGACTATTTAAGAGGCAGATTGCTCCCTTTGTTGTCAAACAAAGTTAGCCTGTGCCTGAAATATAATATGAGATTGAGAGAGACAAACGCGGATAGTGTCTAGGCCGGTTACATAACTGACACACTAAGGAGACTATTTTTAATCCGTGTTATCAAAATCAAAAATTACTGATTCTAATAAATTTTTCAAAAACTCGAAGTAACTGAAATTTATAGAACCAGTAAGAGAGATGAACAGAAATATAATTTACAAAAACTAAATTTTGTAAAAACGTACAAGAATATGAAAAAAACTTTTAAACCGGAAAAAGATCAAATCCGCTGAACTCACAGTGTCCCCTTAATTAAATTATTCCCCTCTAGAATCTGAGGAATATAACCTCCCAAGGTAAAATGATCTTAATCAGCAGAGTGTAGATACCAAAAGCTCCACTGTCAGTGAATCAATCCACAACAAGAAAATACACGAAGAAAAATGAATGCAAATGAAGAAGAAGAAGATTAGAAAATTCATTTGAAAATATTCTGAAGAATGAGTGGTATTTATAGGCATGAAGAATATCTTTTGAAAGGTTGCAATGCTTTCGAAATTCACACGACCATTAGTTTGCAACCTTTCAAATGGTACTGAGTGTTCATCAAAGTTTCAACCTTTCAGAATAGTCATGGTGGGAAATTTAAATAAAATGGGAAAGTTTAAATAAAAAGTTGAAACATTTCGGTCAACTTCTGTCATCAACTAATTAATTGAAATATATTTGGCCATTGAATTAATTAATCAAGTAAATAATTAAAACAAACATTGTCTGAAAAAGAATCTCTCGATAGATCATTTGCCAAAGCCTAGGCCGAGACGAGTGAGTGACGATGACAACGGTGCGAGGGGGTTCCTTTTTCCAACCCTTTGAATAATTAATAGGAGTGTTTCTATATTTAAACTCTCCTATTTTTCTTCCATCACCGATAAGGGACAAATTCCTTTTCATTAAAGAATAAGAGGACTTTTCAAGTTCTCAAATTTTCAAATTCCTCTCCTTCCCTCTATTTCCCATCAATTCTTGCTATATACCCAAAAATTCCCCATATTGATTGGGTATGGTAATAATGTAGGAATGCACGGACAGTTGTGTACTTTATAGGCAAGGATTAATTGCATCTGGATAAGTATGTTTCCCCTTGGACTTCCGTAGTGAACATATGTTGGATATACTCGGTCAATCGGTAGATGTGATATCTTTGAACTGTCGAGCTTTGCTGTATACATAGACAACCATATGTAACACAACTAACCCTTAACTTTTTATGGTTCTTACGGTTGTGTTCGTTACAACCATGAACACCTCCTGGTTTTATGAGTGTATAGAGAATAGGCTTTTGACATAAAACTCTTTTTGAAGAGGCTTCGACTTCACACTCACATGGCTTATTTATAACCATGTCATCTCGTAGATACACTATTTGGTCAAATCTACCAAACATATCAAATCATTAAAAACTTTAAGATTTATTACCTCATTAACAAGACCTAAAGTCTTAACCTTGTTCCTAAGCATTGTCTTCATCATGAGAATGGATTGAGTAAATTTACAATGTCAAACCGTCAGGCACAACTTTGTTTTTCTCCTTGAATCTAGCTCTTGGATCTCCTGTCTTCTAGATAGAGTTACCGTCATGCTGACTTGTCCTAAGCCGTAAACCCATTCCCTTAGATGATCTTTCAACTACCTCTCTCACTAGGTTTTCCGTTAGTTGATATGACACATTATCGCTTCACTTTACATAGTCGATTGTGGTAATTCCACTAGAGAGCAGTTGTCTTTCACTGTTATCTTTCCGTCGTTTATGGAGAGACTTCCCGTTGTACATAACACCCCCTGCCCTACCTATTGTTGTTTGACTATCGCAATGTATGCAAATTGTTCCAATGCTTTTGTCCGGAATGGAATATCCTCTAGGAAATTCTGGAGCCATTCAGCTTCTTCACCAGTCTTAGCCAAAGCAATGAATTCAGATACTATTGTGGAGCGGGAAATCCATGTCTGTTTGAACTATTTGAAAGAGACTCCTCCTCCACCAAGTATGAACAATTAACCACTCGTGGATTTTACATCATTTGATTTGGTGATCCAATTTGCATCAGTATATCCTTCAATCACAGTAGAATATTTATTATAATGCAAATCATAATGTTGTGTATATTTAAGATAACCCAACACACGTTTCATTGCAATCCAGTGAGTTTGATTCGGATTACTAGTGTACCGACTCATTTTACTAATAGCACATGCTATATCTGGTCGTGTGCAATTCATAATATACATCAAACTTCCCAACACTCTAGAATATTCCAATTCAAAGTCACTTTGATGTTCATTCTTTCTAAATGTACAGCTTAAATCAATTGGAGTTTCGACCACATTGAAATTCAAGTACTTGAACTTATCCAATACTTTTTCAATATAATGAGATTGAGATAATTCTAGTCCATGCGGAGTTTTGATAATCCTGACCCCTAAGATCTAATCATCAACTCTTAAGTCCTTCAGATCGAACTTGCAGCACAACATGAGCTTAGTAGCATTTATATCGCCAATTTCTTTACTCATTATTAACATGTCATCAACATACAAACAAACAATGACCTCATGATTCATAACATTTTTAATGTAAACACATTTATCACATTCGTTTATTTTGAATCCATTTGCCAATATTGTTTGGTCAAATTTAGCATGCCATTGTTTGGGTGCTTGCTTGAGTACATAAAGTGACTTCACAAGTCTGCACACTTTCTTTTCTTTACCAGGAACTATAAACCCTTCAGGTTGTTCCATGTAAATTTCTTCCTCCAACTCTCCATTTAAGAAGGCTATCTTTACATCCATTTGGTGGATTTTAAGATCATGCACTACTGCTAGTGCTATTAAAATCCTAATTGATGTTATCCTTGTTACTCGAGAGTATGTGTCAAAGTAGTCCAGACCTCTCTTTTGTGTGTACCCTTTGACTACCAGTCTAGCCTTATATTTGTCAGTAGTCCCTAAAAGTTTCATTTTCCTTTTAAAGATCCACTTTAATCCTCAAGTTTTATTTCCTGGAGCAAGATCAGCCAATTCCAAAGTGTGATTGCTTAAAATTGATTCGATCTCACTGTTGACTTCTTGTTTCTAATAAGTTGACTCAAACGAAATCATAGCTGATTTAAATGTTTGAGGCTCATTTTCAAGCAATAGTGCTACAAAATCTAGTCCGAGAGAAGTAGATTTTTGATTCCGAGTTCTACACCTAGGTTCCTCACTAGTTATGATATTTTCCATTGATTTTTCTCATGGTCGTTTAGGTTTTACACTTATTGACTCACTTTCAATTATAGTACGAATAAATGTTTTCAAAAAACTTTTTTATCAACTAAACAATTAAAAACATTTTTGGCCACTTAATTAATTAACTAAATAAATATTTCAAACAATCTTTGTCAAAAAAATAAACTCTCGGTCGATCATTTGACGAAGCCGAAACCGAGATGAGCGACAACGATGATGACACGATGGGGGTCCCTCTTTCAAATCATTTTAACAATTAATAGGAGTGTTTCTGTATTGAAACTCTCCTATTTTTCTTTCCATCACCGATGAGGGAAAAATGCCTTTTCATTAAAGTATAAGAGGACTTTTCAAGTTCCCAACTCTTCAAGTTCTCAAATTTTCAAATTCCTCTCCTTCCCTCTATTTCCCATCACTTCTTGCTACATACCCAACAGAAACATATTGAGTGTAACACCCCGTAGCCAAAACAGACCAAAAATTAGTATTTAGAAAAATCTATAGGTGCTACCACCGGTGGCATCGACGGACCGTATCTTGAACAACGGTCCATCCTGCACAACCGTCGATGGGATCAAAAACTCTCAAAAATTTCTGCCTATAAAAATAGATTAAGTCTTGGACAACGGACGGAATTACAGTCCGTAGGTCAAACGAAGGTCCATAGTCAATAACCGTCGATCAAGAATCCCTTCGACCACTCTCTGAAAAGAGCTATGGATGACCAACATGGTTCGTAGGTGGACCTACGTTCTGTAGGTTTTCCCGTAGGTGGAAAATTTGCAGCCAGTTAAAAGGAAATGCAATTGGGTCAACTAAAAATGATAATAACTCTTAGCAAAAAATGAATTAGGTCTCCCATGACCTACCCACGGATATTTCATTGAATTATCTTTCCATAGCCACCGACCTTGCTAAAATCAGACATCTGAGTAAAAAGTTATGCACATTTTAGTAAAGGCATATCGAACAGGTCCTCACGACGGACCCAACTACGGGGCGTCGGGAGCACGACAGACCGTCAGTCCTGGCCATCGTGAAGCCTCATAGCAACCTTCCCAAGTGTCTTTTTGACCTTTCCTACACTGTTTAAACCCTAAGTTATATCGTTTTTATCCTAAATCATCACATTTTAGTTGTTTTAAGCCTAGAAACATAATTGAATAATATCCAAGTCAAATCATTAAATCAAAACATAGAAAATTAGAAGCAAGAGAGCATAAAAAAGCTCACGAACCCTAGTTCAAGAATGCCACAAGCTCTAGCAGTTCTAGCCGTGAAACTTAAGTATTTTTCCATGGATTACATCACCAGGTATGTGGGATTTCACTAGTGGGTTCTTTTCACCCATTGGTTCCCTAGTTTCATCCAGTTCTTGCTTCTCTTATCATGATTAAACCTAGGGTTTCTAGAACTTTTATATAACTTCATGAATTTATTGAATATATGTTCCAAATCAGATTATCATGTTATTACTCAGATTATCGCATGAATTTCAGAACCTAGCTTTGTATTTCTTTAGTTCTTGAATTACACATGCTAGGTCATATATAACGGATACTTCAGATATACATGCCTCAGTTATAAATGCATAATTACCAGATTAATTGTTGCATTCTCAATTTGTATGTTCAGTTTCGAGCAAAACAGTATATAGATAAATTCAGATGTAATCAGTTAATTTAAAGAATTTATTGGGATTAGCATAATACTGAGTTGGACTAGGGTTTAGTGTACCAATTAGTTCCCGAACTATTAGCCGAGTAGGTTGTATGTCCCCTCTGTGGGCAATCAGTTTAGTGATCATGTCAGCATGCCTTTATACCTTTGGTAGGGTATATTGGGTCCTCTCGATAGGGCGTATACATCTGACTCCACATTTAACTCATGTGGTTTTATTATCGGTTATTAGTAGCTCCAATAGTTCAGTTAGACTCTTTGCATGACCATTTATCAGTATATTCAGTATTAAGTTTCAGCATGTTATAAATTGGTCATTGCATCCAGTTAGCTCAGAAATGAGCACATCACGTTCAGATTATTATGCCTTATTTTTGTGCTTGTTCAGTCATGTTTTATGTTAGCTTTGCCCTATCCTACATGCTAAGTACATTTTACGTACTGACACATACGTGCGCTACATCTTCTTGGGATGTAGGTTCAGGTTCTCAGCATCCAGATCACGCATAGATCATCTCTAGTTCAGCAGATTCAGTGGTGAGTCCTTATTCTCCGAGGACAATAGTCATGAATTTCATTTCAGTCTTTAGTCATTTAGTTTTAGTTATTTCTAAATTTAGCTGGGGCTTGTCCCAGTAATTGTTAGTCTAGTGTAGAGGCTATTTACATATATAGTTTGATTCAGCTAAGTATTGAGTTAATATTTCTTTTGTATTAAAATCATTATTTTCAAATATCTGAGTTATAGAATATGGGTATTCCTCATCTTTTTTATTTTATGTATGATTTAGCTTCCGCAATATTTTATTATTTTTAGTATGCTCATGATCATGCCAGCAGGGTTAGCTTCGGATCACTTGTGGTCCTACGTTATGTGTCCACGTCTTAGGGGTAGCTCGGGGCGTGACGAAAGTTTGTATTAGAGCCCTAGGCTCAAGAGTCTTAGGATGTTTGAAAATGTCGCACTAAGTAGAGTACTTTTCATGGGTGTGAAGTGCACCACATCTAATGAGAGGGAAGCCTTGAAGTGTTTTAGGAAACTTCACTTTCTTGTTACTCTTATTATGCGTAAGGTATGATCTTATTCCAATCAAACTTGACATTCTACATTTCAGATCATGCTTTCTCATAGAGCTTAGGGATGGAATTCTAATGCACGCAATGCTAACGAAATCCCTCTAGTACCAAATAATGAAGTATAAATACATATATATAGAATACCAATTCAGCGTTTGGCTCAGAGTATAATAAACCAGATTAATGCAGAGTTTGTGAATTTTATAGGATGAATCTGCCTATGTTTTTAGGGTCGCAAATTGGTAAGGACCCACAGAAGTTCATTGATATGGTCAAGAAAATATTTGGTGTGATGTTAGTAACTTGTAGTGATAGATGAGTTTGGCATCCTACAAACTCAAGGATGTGACTCACATATGGTTTACTCAGTAGAAAGACAACATACATGACTTTGTCTTTTGTAACTTAGATAGTAGTCCAATGCTGTGTTAGTCCAGAAACTCTCTCAGAAATTTTCTAAGTCTCTACTCCATTCGGTGACCTCAGCAGATCTAGACAGGTATACAAAAATTGCGCAGTCACTATCTCTCAAAAAGTCACCTCAGCTGATCTAGTAGAGTTAGAAATGGTAGACTTCGATGTCATTCTAGGCATGGATTGGTTACACTCGTGTTATGCCTCAGTCGATTGTAGAGCTAGGATTGTTCGTTTTAAGTTTCCAGACCAATTAATCTTAGAATGGAAGGGTAGTAGCCTAGCGCCTATGGGTCGATTAATTTCATACATTAAGGCCAGAAAGATGATATCTAATGATTATCTCTATCATCTAGTTCGGGTAAAGGATTCTAGCCTTGAAACCCTATCTATTGAGTCTGTTCCAGTTGTCTATGAATTTCAAGAAGTATTTCCAAAATATCTTCTCGGGGTTCCTCCCGTAAGGGAAATCGACTTTGGAATTGATCTCCTTCCAGATACCTAGCCTATTTCAATTCCACCTTACAGAATGGCTCTATCAAAGCTTATGGAATTGAAAGAGCAGTTGAAATTCCTTCTAGATAAGAGTTTTACCAGACCTAGCATTTGATCATGGGGTGCACCAATATTGTTCGAAAAGAAGATAGATGGTTATCTCAGAATGTGCATTGACTATAGACATTTAAACGAGGTCAAAATCACGAATAAGTATCCCATCCCATGATTGATGACTTGTTTGACAACCTTCAGGGTGCTAGTCATTTCTCCAAGATAGATCTCAGATTGGGTTATCATCAACTTAGAGTCAGAGATACTGACATTCTGAAAACAGGCTTTAGAACTCGAATGGTCATTATGAATTTCTAGTTATGTCGTTGGGACTAACCAATGCTCCTGCAACTTTTATCGATATGATGAATAAAGTGTTCAAATAGTACTTAGACTTGTTCGTTATCGTCTTCATTGATGATATCCTCATTTACTCTCGGAGTGAGGAAGAACATGCAAGTCATTTGAGAGTTGTTCTACAAATTCGCTAAGTTTAGTAAATGTGAGTTTTGGTTGCAATCTGTTGCTTTCCATGGTCACATTGTATCATGCAAAGGGATCAGCGTAAATTCACAAAAGATAGAAGAAGTTAAACAATGGCCCAGACCTACCTCAGCTACTAATATCAGAAGTTTCTTAGGTCTAGCAAGTTATTACAGAAGGTTCGTGGAAGGATTTTTATCCATAGCCTCATCATTTACTAGGTTGACTCAGAAGATGGTAAAGTTCCAATGGTCAGATGATTGTTAGAAAAGATTCGCAGAATTGAAAACAAGATTGACTATAGATTCTGTCTTGACTCTACTAGAGGTTTCAGATGATTATGTGATCTATTGCGATGCATCCAAAGTTGGACTTGGTTGTGTGTTGATGAAAAGAGATAAGGTCATATGTTATGCCTCTAGAAAGCTTAAGGTGCATGAGAAGAACTATCCAACTCATGACCTCGAGCTTAAGATATTGAGACACTACTTTATTGATGTTTATGTAGATGTGTTCACCGATCATAAGAGCCTTCAATTTGTGTTCACCCAGAAATAGTTGAATCTTCTCCAGAGGGGATGGCTTGAGTTCCATAAGGATTATGATAAGAGTGTGCATTATCATCCTTGAAAGGCGAATATAGTGGCCGATGCTCTTAGTAGATTATCTATGGGTAGTGTAGATCATGTTGAGGGAAAAAAAGAAAGGATCTAGTGAAGGATGTTCACATGCTTGCTCGCTTGGGAGTTTGTCATATGAGCATATCAGACCGTGGTGTAACAGTTCAGAATGGGGGAGAATCATCTTTTGTAGTGGAGGTTAAGGAAAATCAAGAGAGTGATCTGATCTTGTTTGAACTAAAGGGTGCAGTCAACAATTAAAGAGTGGAGGTTTTCTCTCAAGGGGGATAAGGTGTACATCCCTACCAAGGTAGATTGTGTGTTCCTTATGTGGGAGAGTTGAGGCAACATATTCTTGCAGAAGCTTATAACTCCAGGTATTATATTCATCCAGGTTCCACTAAGATGTACAGCGATCTGCAGGAACTC
Organism: Solanum lycopersicum; assembly: GCF_036512215.1. Lineage (NCBI taxonomy): Eukaryota > Viridiplantae > Streptophyta > Magnoliopsida > Solanales > Solanaceae > Solanum > Solanum lycopersicum. The sequence continues at coordinate 20,947,070 of NC_090804.1, read as the reverse complement.
TATTGGTTGAATGGAATGAAGAGGGATATAGAAGACTTTGTGAGTAAGTGCCCCACTTGAAAGCAAGTACTTGCAAGTCAAGATAGAACATCATAAACCAGGAGGTATGACTCAAGAGATCGATATTCCTACTTGGAAGTGGGATGTGATCAATATTAATTTTATCACAGGATTACCTCGTACTCGGTAAGAGCATGACTCAATTTGTGTGATAGTTGATAGGATGACTAAGTCTTCTCGCTTTTTGGCGGTCAAGACTACATATTCAGCAGAGGACTATGCCAAGCTTTACCTTACTGAAATTGTGAGTTTCATGGGGTTCCTTTGTCTATCATCTCAGATAGAGGTCCTCAGTTTACCTCTCATTTCTGCAAGTCATTTCAAAAACGTCTTGGTACTCAAGTTAACCTTAGTACAACATTTCATCCACTGACGGAGGGGCAGGCAGAGCATACCATTCAGACCTTAGAGGATATGTTGAGAGATTTCGTGATAGATTTCAAAGGTAGTTTTGATGATCACCTTTCTCTTACTGAGTTTGACTACAATAATAGCTACAATTCCAGCATTCAGATGGCCCCTTATAAGTCTTTATATGGTCGTAGATGTAGATATCCTGTTGGTTGGTTTGAAGTAGGTGAAGCAACTTTGATAGGGCCAGATTCAGTCCTTTGTTCTAAGGAGAAAGTGCATATCATTAGAGATAGACTTAAGACAGCCCAAAGTCGTCAAAAATCTTATACAGATGTAAGGAGAAAGGAACTAGAGTTCCAAGTTAATGATTGGGTTTTTCTAAAAGTCTCACCTATGAAAGGGATGATGAGATTTGGAAAAAAAAGGAAGCTCAGTCCTAGATATGTAGGACCTTACAAGATCTTTAAAAGGATTGGCAAGGTGGCATATGAGTTAGAGTAGCCAGCAAAATTAGCAGTAGTGCATCCGATCTTCCATATCTCACTCTTGAAGAAGTGTGTGGGTGACCCATCCTCTATAGTTCCATTAGAGAGTGTGGAGGTGAAAGATAGTCCTTCTTTTGAGGATGTACCAATTAAGATTCCTGACCGTCAGGTTAGAAGAATGAGAACGAAGAAATCGCTTCAGTCAAGGTTTTGTGGAGGAGTCAGTCCGTAGAGGGAGCTACTTGGAAAGTATAATCAGCCATGAAAGCCAAGTATCCTTACCTTTTCCTTCCGATTCCACTCCAGCTTAAGGTAATAGTTCCTCTTCAGTTTTACAGTCATTCATGCGTAAATTCAGTTTTAGAATCATGTTCCCTAAGTTTGTACTTTCATTTTTTGTGTAGTTGCATGTACTCATATCTCAATTGAGTCAAAACATAGTTCTAAGTATTTAGTAGTGGGGTTTGGATCTCTCTCCCTTTATTTCAACTAGTTTAGTCTTCATTCGAGGATGAATGTTCCCAATGGGGAGATAATGTATCACCCCGTAGCTGAAACAGACCAAAAATTAATTTTTCAGAAAAATCAGCAGGTGCTACCAATGGTGGCATCGACGAACCGTAGTCTGAACAACGGTACCTCCTGCAAAACCATCGATGGGATCAGAAACTGCAAAATATTTTTGCCTATAAAAATTGGTTAATTCTTGGACGAGGGACGGACTTACGGTTCGTAGATCAAACGAAGGTCCGCAGTCCGTAACCGTCGATCAAGACTCCCTTCAGCCACTCTCTTAAAAGAGCTATGGATGACCAACATGGTTCGTAGGTGGACCTACGGTCCGTAGTTCTGACCGTAGGTGGACCTACGGTCCGTAGTTCTGACCGTAGGTGGAAAGTTTGCAGCCAGTAATAGGAAAGGCAATTGGGTCAAATAAAAATGATAATAACTCTTAGAATAACATGAATTAGGTCTCCCATAACCTACCCACAGATATATAATGGAATGATCTTTCCATAGCCACCAACATTGCTGAAATCAAATCTCCGAGTAAAAAGTTATGCTCATTTTAGTAACGGCCTTTCGAATAGGCCCTCACGACGGACCCAACGACGGGGCATCGGGTGCACGACAGACCGTCAGTCCTGGACGTCGTGAGGCCCGACATCAACTTTCCAGGTGTCTTTTTGACCTTTCCCACTCCGCTTAAACCCTATGTTATGTCGTTTTGACCCTAAATCATCATATTTTAGTAAGTTTAAGCCTAGAAACATAATTAAAACATATCCAAGCCAAATCATTAAATCAAAACTCAGAAAATTAGAAGCAAGAGAGGAGAAAAAAGCTCAAGAAGCCTAGTTCAAGAACGCCAGAAGCTCCAGCACTTCCATCCCCGAAACATAAGTATTTTTCCATGCATTTCATCACCCGGGATGTGGGATTTCACTAGTGGGTTCCTTTCACCCATTGGGTCCCTAGTTTCAGTCAGTTCTTGCTTCTATTATCATGATTAAACCTAGGGTTTCTAGAACTTTGATATAACTTCGTGAATTTATTAAATTCATGTTCCAAATCAGATTATCATGTTATTACTCATATTATCGCATGAATTTTAGAACCCTAGATCTTTATTTCTTTAGTTCTTGAATTATACATGCTAGGTCATATATTTCAAACATTTTTGATATGCATGCCTCAGTTGTAAATGCATAATTACCATATTAATTATTACATTCTCAGTTTGTATGTTCAGTTTCGAGCTATCTAATATTTACAGAAATTCAGATATAATCAGTTAATTTATATAATTCATTGGAAGTAGCATAATACCGAGTTGGAGTAGAGTTTAGCGTACCCAATAGTCCCAGAACTACTAGCCGAGTAGGTTGTAAGTTATCTTTGTGGGCAATCAATTTAGTGATCAAGCCAGCATGCCTTTATATCATTGGCACGGTATATTGGGTCCTCTCGATGAGGCGTATACATCGGACTCCACATTTAGCTAATGTGGTTGTGTTATCAGTTTTTAGTAGCTCCTAAAGTTCAGTCCGACTTTCTACATGACCATTTATCAGTATATTTAGTATTAAGTTTCAGCATGTTATAAATTGGTCATTGCATCCAGTTACCTCAGAAATCAGCACATCACATTCAGATTATTTTACTTGTTTTTGTGCTTGTTCAGTTATGTTTTATTTCAGCTTTACTCTATCCTACCTGCTAAGTACCTTTCAAGTACTAACACGTACGTGCGCTACATCTTTTCATGATGTAGGTTCCGGTTCTCAGCATCTAGATCACGCATAGATCAATTTCCCGATGTCAAGTTCAACAGATTCAGTGTTGAGTCCTCATTCTTTGAGGTCAACAGTCATGAGTTTCATTTCAGTCTATAGTCATTTAGTTTCAGTTTTTGCTAGATGTAGTTGGGGCTTGTCCCTTTATTTCTTCTCTAGTTTAGAGGCTATTTACAGACATAGTTAGATTCATCTTAATATTGAGTTAATATTTATTTTTTATTAAACTCATTGTTTTCATATATCTTGGTTATTGAATATGGGTATTCCCCATCTTTTCATTTTAAGCATGATTTAGATTTGGCAATAGTTTATTATCTTTAGTATGCTCATGATCATACCAGCAGGGTTATCTTTGGATCAATTGTGGTCCTAGGTTCCGTGTCCGCGTCTCGGGGGTCGCTCGGGGCATGACATTGAGAATTAGTGTTGCGATTGCACCCTTATTGAGAACGTTGTTGTTAGTTGTTTGAACACCTACTATTTTTAATGGCGTTGGTCAGCGTTTGAGAGATGAACTTTAGAGAAACAACAACAATAATTAGAGTGGATTGAGGCAAATCATTGTGTTTGAGGGAAAGAGTGTGATCTCTAATCTTTTCAAATAGTTCAGCATATGAAATTGGGGTGTCACGTGCTCGAATTGCTGCAGAGATTTCGTGGTATTCTGTTCCAAGATCAGTGTGAATCTTGAATATGAGTTCGTATTGGTAACAGGAGCTCCAACAGTTGCAAGCTCATCGGAGAGTGATTGAAGTAGGTTGAGATAGTTTATCACAGGTTTATTCTCTTTTGTGAGATGAGCAAGACAATCTCGCAAGCTGAATATTTGAGTTTGTGACTTATTGATATAAGTCGTACAGAGGGAATCCTAGGCTGCTTTGGATTGGTTGCAACAGCTATAATAGGAGCAAGAGTGGTGTCTAATGTTGCTGAAATTGAGTTTTGGATTAATTTCTCCTGCTGAAACCAATTTACATAATGGGGGTTGGAAATTGTCAGGTTGTTGTTGTTGGTGGTCTCGGCAAGAGCATTGATAGTACCATCTAGATGACCATAAAGATTATGTCCTCTCATGATTAAGGACACTTGGGCCTTCCACAGGGAGAAGTTATGGATGCCAGCAAGTTTAATCGGAAGATGGGTAACCGAGTTCAATTTTACAATGGTGGTAGTGTTTGTTGCATCAGAATTAGTAACTGAGGGTGCCATTGGTTGTGGGCCGAAAATAAGGAACTTAGAACACTATGAGGAGACGAAATTTTTTTGATACAATATAAAGATTTGAGATATAAGAGAGAAAGATGCTTTTATTCACGTAGAAACTTCTCTTAAAAAAGAATCTATACAAAGCTGATAAAGTATAATATTAACAGAAACCTAGTTTAGAGAAAACTATTAAAGTACTAAAAAGTAAAGATGACTAACTACGTGTATCATCATATGGCTGAGATACAACAAACTAATAACAAACTCCTAAACAAAAGGGTAACATATATTATGTCTTAATAAAATGTTCTACTTTCTTGGAAGGGAAATTCAGCAAAAAGGACATGAGGTCTTCATATGCAAGCAGAAATATGCTACACAAATTCTCATAAAGCTTAAAATGGAAGAATGCAAGTCTACAACAAATCCTATGAAACAAAAGCAGAAAATCTTCAAAGATGATGGAGCTGAAAATGTTGATGAAGGACTTTATAGGAGCCTGATAGGTTACCTAATGTACTTGACTGCAACAAGACTAGATATTCTTTATTCCGTCAGTTTACTTTCATGATATATGCATTGTGCTAGTCAAATTCATTTTTAAGCAGCTAAACATGTGATTAGATATGTTAAAGGAACTTCAAATTTTTCCATAATGTTTTAAAACATTATGTTATCATTTTAAACTTAGAAATCTAACATAATGTTCAAGAGTTTCCCTAACTTTATGACAACGTCAAAACATATTGAGTCATGTTAGCTATTCTAAACTTAGAATCGTGATGGAAAAGTCATTGTTGAAGGTTTCCCTAACTTTCAGCAAGGATGGATGTAATATGTGCATGTTGTTAGTATGGTAAAATGTAGTAGTTGCAGCATGAGGGTTTGAACTGTACAACCAATGAACCACTAGAGCTATTTCACTCAGATGTGTTCGACTCTACCCAGAAACTCCCAACTGGAGGAATGAAATATATGTTGGCAATCATTTATGATTTTTTCGTACACATGTGGACTTATTTTTTGAAGGAGAAGTCTGAGGTATTTTGAAAATTTAAAGAATTTACAAATATTGTTGTAGGAGAAATTGGTAAGATTTTTTTTTGGCAAACTATGGTGGGGAATATACCTCACATGAAAATTTTGAATTCCTTGAAAATTATCGAATACGCCATTAGTTAAAATGTCCAAATGTGCCAAATCAAAATGGAGCTGTAGAAATGAAGAACAAACACCTAGGAAAAATTTGTGAAGCCTGCAGCACACAAAAAATACTCATGGACAATTTTGGGCAGAAGCTATGAAGACTGCAACCTTTACGATGAATAGAACTCCTCATTAAAGGTTACATTTTCTTTCACCTTTTTAGAAGTTGTGGAACTTGAAATCCTCTATTAGCTATTTTGAATTTACAAATGTGTATGCTATGTATTTTTACCTAATCATTTTTGTAGAAGGATCGATAAAAAAGTATGTAGGTGTATCTTATAGGGTATGACAGTCAACGAATAGGGCGACAATATTGTTATCAAACAACAGGAAAGTTCTATATTTCTCAAAATGTGTTATTTTATGAAGCTTCATCTTGGTGGTCTTCAAATAAAGAATTGATGCCATGTTTTGGACTCTTCTCAAATCCACTTGAGTCATGATGGAGATGAAGTTGAAGGTAATGAAGACTGTATTTATGAAGACGTGATTCAAAATCTGTGAAAAACTTGTATGTACCAACAAATAGTTGAAACGGTAAGCTAATTCGAGCAGATTCACCATAGTAACTTAGAAGGTCAACAAGAATTAGAAAGAAAAATCCCAATATTGTTAATATTTTCATTGTCGAAGCCTAAAATGAAAAAGAACCAGAAATTTTTTAGGAAGCCTTCCATAATCAAAAGTAGATTAAGGCTATGGAGGAGGATTTTTTTGTTCTACAACTTAATAAAATGTAGGAACTCAAACATATCAATAATTTTCTGGTCTGGAGGTTGATCGCACTGAAAAAAGAATTTGCTTACAGCAGTAAAAATACTCCACATAACTATTGAAGAAGTTTTGGATTTTCAATTGCAAACCAACCTCAAAACTGATCAATTTCAAAAATTTAATGCGTATACTCATGAAGGGAAAGTATTGTAAGCTGCAACAATGTATCAATAATTGATGGATCGTTTGATTTATTTAACTTTAACAAGACCCGGAATCTCTTGTGGAAGGTGTTAAAGGTATCTACATTTATATTCAAAAGAAAACTCATTTTGATGGAGTTCATCAAATCAATCTTGAGATATGCAAAGACCATAATTGATTTTGTATAAGAAAGGTGAAGAATGCAAGTTGATTGGATACTGTGACTCTAACGATGGAGGATAAAAAAATACCCATCGTTCAATTACTGGCTTTGTGTTTAAGCTTGTAGTTGGAGTTATTTCTCGGTGCAACTAAGTTTGTCAACAGTGTCAGCGTCAACAACAAATGAAGAGTACTGGGAACAACAGTTGCAACTAAGGAATGTTTATGGCTTATGAATTCTATGAAGGATATAATAAAACTAGTACTCTACGCAATTCCTTTGTACTATGATAATCAGTAAGCAATCTGCTTTCTTGAAATCCATTTCTTTCCACGCAAGAACTAAATATGTAGAGATTCATTACCACTTTTCCGAGAAAAGTTTGTCAAGGAGATATTGGTTTGGAACACATCAAAATAGAACATCAAATTGTAGACTTGTTCACCAAAGGTTTTATTGTTAACAAGTTGAGAATTTCTGCAAGAATTTAGGCATGGTTAAGACGGAGAGTTGATATCCAGAAGGGGTTTTTAAGTCGACGACATCATTCTTAGTTTAATTTTACCAACTTTTCACTATAGTTTTTTTTAATCGTAGTTGTTAGTTTGATATTTTATTGGTACATGGGCGTTCTATTGTTTTTTAGAGTATTAGATAGCTTTTCCTAAAGTTTAGGAGAGTTAGCTTAGTGGATTCACTCTATTAAATTTGTAGTTCTATATAATGTAATTAACTAATTGAATAAAAGATAAGTCCATTGTTATCTTTCTCTGAAAATTATTTTCTCGGGCTCCTCAAGTTATATTATAATATTAAGGCGGGGACCTTTTCTTTATTTTTTCCATGTCATATCCCAATTCTGTTGTAGCTTATGTACGTGTTCCTTCTCCTCTTTTATCAAAATTCTCTCAATTTGAGTGTTGCACTTAATTAACATTGTGTGGTTTATGTGGATAGCGGTATGTTGGAGAAGAGATAATGGTGCCGGTGTCAACTGAAAACACCAGCCTCGTCCGCGTCACCATCTGGTTTCTAAAATCTCTGTTACATATATAAGTTTGTACCGTTTTGTTTAGGCTCAGAGTTTTGTGAAGTTGAATTAAATTCTATAGAGGAGTAGGTGTTGGTTTTTTACTATTTATAAGTAGGGGTTTCTATAATAATGTACTATGTCATTTCTCTTTTTACTTTATGCAGTGTTAATAATCGACAAAGGAGCAAGTATAATTTATTCCGTAGGCAAATTAGGGGTAAGTATTCCAACATACTATAGATATAAATGGCTAATTGATGAGTGTGTAGAGAATATACTATTATATTATATTAACACAAAAAATACTTATTATAAGGAAAACTACTAGATGATTTGTACTCATCTATTCAATAAACGTCTTTTTTAGGCAATCGTTCTATGAACTTCTACACATGAAACTTCATGCAAAATGGATTGAAAAGCACCTAACTCAAATCTCCATTAACTTTAAATATTAATCACTTCTTTGAAACGTCACCTTCAATGAAATCTTTTCTTGAATTTATCAAGTTAACTTAAGTGATGTAAATGGTAAAAAAATCTACAAAATAAGGTACATATTTATTGATGAAAACCATGGCAAGATTAAATTCATCAAAATTACTTCTAATATATGACTATTTTCTTCACTAATTTTCTTGTTTTTGTTTTCCTTCTTTGTAAAGGAGGTTTAATTAAGATATCTTGTTGTGTAACTACTTCAATCTAATACATCAAAGTTCAATAGAAATTATAACATGTCCATATCAATATTACGTTTCATTATCTCTAATTCCAAATTAATTTTCAGTTGTACTAGAAGTTGCAAGATAACTTTAAATTAATGTAAGAAATTAAAGATAGTGCTCCATCAAATTATAAGAAATAAAACATTGATCTTGAAAATTAAGAATGAAGAATCAAGAAATCTAGTGATCAACTGCATCGTGCTCTTTTTTACATCACCATTGTCAACTACCTAATAGTCTCCAAAAATCAACCCATAAAACCACATACAAGTTGAAAATCTTGCGATAAACAAGATGAGTCAATTCAGGGTAATATCCTCCAACCATTTCCCAATCCATTGAAAAATTATGGTGCAACAGTAAGAACTTATAAGTCAATGCATGTCCATGAAATTTCATGTTAGGGACTAAATCGTCAATGTAATTAATCATTTCCTTTGATATTGAATATGGAATAACACTACCATTATTAAAGTAGTAATGATACATGGACTTAAAGATTGATAAATATTGGTCATAATCATACTCATCTTCTTCTTTCAACTCATTTTCGGACGTTCCTCTTTTCTCAAGATTGAAAAATATAGGTACGATGTGCTTCAATTCATATAGTTTAGACATGGGTCGTTTTCCTTTTCGGTCTGTTGATTTTTCATGTTCTTTCTCCTACACAAATTGATCAAATGCCATGGTTACTCTTAATTAATGAAAATATTGAAAGCAAGAAATATTTTACTTGGCTTAACTAAAACTCGAAATGAGGAGATGGTCTTCATTCTCTTGCTAGATTTATAGATTATTATTACACAGAAACCAATAAATTTTAATTGATCTAAATTTCACGTTCAGTACCATCCAACACTAGTTCACATTTTAAATAAAAGTTATGTATGTTTTATTTTTTATAAAGTATAAGCCACGTGAAAGAGTTGGTTTATCTATCGTGACAAGAAATTAAAAGGACTATGAACATGATGCATCGTTTGAATTCATATTTTTTTTGGTAAACGAGATATTTTATGTGTATACTTTTCTAAAATTAATTTAATATTATGCACATATTTTTTAGAATTTATTTAATATTAAATAAATATTTTATAGATTTTATTTAATTTTATATATTGGCCTCCATGCGCAAGAAACGAAAATTGTTGCACGTAGATTGTTGTAGAGTGAATTATTTATCTGGGGATTAGGGATTTATTCTAAACTAATAATTTTTTTTACCTTTCATTTATAGTGCACCCGTGTTATCTAGAAATATCACGGCCTCATATATCTCTATGCGGATAGATAAAAAGAAACGTATAACTTTTTTAACCTCTGTGGCAGCTTCTTGTTTTTTGCTTTCTTGATGTTTCTAATTCACATCAATAAAGTGAAAGGTGGAGAATTCTTACTACCTGAGAAAAACACTTCACATGTTATGATTGTGTAATTAATAAGAGTGTCAAAAAAGCACAGTAATATAATATTAAATCTTTTACACTGATAAATATTTTATTAAAATCACAAGTAAACTACCAAATGATCTATTCATATACTAATGCATAAAGTATCTACTCACAAAATCCACCTCCAAACAAATCTATATCTCGAATAGTGAGTATCCTCCACTTCAAACTTTAAGTTTTTTTTTTGTATGCGAGTCACCAAGTCTTTATTTAAATCGCTAAATCCCAAACACTATGAATCATACTAATCATCTCTTTCTTTCTAACTCATTTTTAAACGTCCCTCCTTACTTAATGTTGAAATATGCAGGTCCTATTTAGTGCTCATATAGATAATTTATAGTGTTACCAATGAAGCAAGAATCTCGATCATATAAGTTAATAAAGTATTGAAATTAATTTGACCATGTAAGTTTGTTCAATACAAAACAATGATTGTTGGAATGTATGCATCCACTTATCAGTCAAGGACCAAGTCCCTTCACTCAACAAGAACAATAACTAATATATGCGTCCACTTGTTTCGATGGGACCAGGTCCTCAACAGAATTACAATGATGTACAATAAGGTACGTGCTGAAGTTAAAGATTGAACAAACAACTTTACGTGGAAACCTCCTTGCTCAAGGAGAGTAAAACCAAGACCTGTCTAAATGACACTTTTCATATTGCTTCCACTAATCTTCTCAAAGCAAAAGTAAAATCCATATTACAAATGTGGTTAGGCTACTAATCTCCACACTATGAAATACCACCTATTACTAAGACGAGCTACAACAAATACAACACTGCCCACTAAGACATCACCCATAGATAACATAAGCTTCAACTAAGCGGATACCACACCTCCCCCTACACTAACCTAACTGATTAATATAGACTATTATAATAAGAAACAAAGTTACTCCTAACTATTTTCTTACAAGACACAGACAACGGTTGTGACGTTTCAAGCAAACTATGGAACAAGTCCTACACGTTAAGCTCAATACAAACATTAAAGAACAACAACTAGTGCAGAAAGCACTTCTTCTCTGGATCTGGTCCTTGCTGTATGTATTCTTGTTATAGAATACGTCTTTGAAGATGGCCTTTTCTTTTAAGCTCTTTGAGTTTTAGTGTGTCAAATCTTCTTTTGCTTTTTCTTTGAAAGAGATAATATAAATCACGCAAACTCGTTCAGACCATTCCATTGTTTGAAGTACTTCTATAAGAAAAGTTGTATACCGACAACATCAGAGGTGGCAACTTTTTTGATGGCTGTCTTGTCACCTTTTTATATCGCGGTTTTGCAGGACCAGGTCCCTTTTATACTTCTTTATGAGTTCTATGAAAGACTTTTCGGTTTACATTCTTCTTTGAATGAATGAATTTATGTGTTGTTTGTCATGTTGAATAAGTAAACCATAAAGAGTTATTGACCGTTAGACAAAAAATTCTGTCCATTCTTGTTAGTGTAGTACGTTGGTGTCTCACCAACCTCTTACACAATAGTTTTATAACTTTTCCGAATAATAGATTTGGATGAGAGAACTTAACAAAGGACAAATTCACTTTGTTTGTGAGACACTTAAACAGATAATCTCGTCTTCTCTTCCTATTGATGTAGTACACTGCACTTTTAACCAACCACCTGACATGAAAGCTTTACAATTGTACCTCATTTGAATCTAGGCGAGAACACTATGCAAAGGACAAGGTCCTACATTTATGAGGATAATCAAAAGACCTAGAATATAATATTTATCCTCTTTTTGATAATTACATACAAATATTCCTTACACTAATTTTACTCATTTATATCACTGTAAGTAGTTCAAATAACAATCATCTGGTTCCTTGTTAGATCGATAATTTTGTTAAATCATCAAAACTTCATATCAAGTTTTAATTTTTGTGTTGTTTGTCATGTTGACTAAGTAAACCCTAAAGAGTTATTGACCGTTAGACAAAAAATTGTGTCCATTCTGATTAGTGTAGTACGCTGATGTCTCACCAACCTCTGACACAACAGTTTTATAACTTTTCCGAATAATAGATTTGGATGAGAGAACTTAACAAAAGACAAGTTCACTTTGTTTGTGAGACACTAAAATAGATAATCTCGTCTTCTCTTCCTATTAGTGTAGTACACTGCACTTTTGACCTACCACCTGACATGATTGCTTTACAGTTGTACCTCATTTGAATCTAGGCGAGAACACTATGCCAGGGACAAGGTCCTACATTTGTGAGGATAATCGAAAGACTCTTTTTGATAATTACATAAGGTCCTACATTTGTGAGGATAATCGAAAGACTCTTTTTGATAATTACATATAAATATTCCTGACACTGATTTTACTCATTTATATCACTGTAAGCACTTCAAATAACAAGTATCTGGTTCCTTGTTAGATCGATAATTTTGTTAAATCATAAAAACTTCATATCAAGTTTAAAGTAACATCTCATATCAGCTTCAAACTAATATTTCCGTCCGTTTTGATGATAACATACTTATTCACCAATTCACCCATTAAAAAAGAACTTTTGGGGTAACTGGAGTTTCATCATCCCTGAAGTTCGTTAAATAATCAAAACATCAAAATACCAATATCCTCCTTTTAGCTTATGAAAAACATCTTCTTTCCCCTATTGACAGGACCAGGTCCTCTTCAGGTAGCTAGAATCTTTTCCCTCTCAGCATGACCATATATGTTCAAGTCATTACCATTGATTCCCCTAGCGACATGACCATGTTTTCTCCAAACAACTATAACACTACTGATCTCATATCTTACCTTAATAACTTTCCACCTTTTGAGAACATAAAAAAGGGGTTGAAGAAGTAAGCCAAGTTGACATAAATGCATTTAAAACAAATTCATGACCACTTGGGCAACACTGAACATGAGTAAAAAAAGGCATAAAGTAATGAGATAAATCAGTAGAAGCTAGACATTTTAAAATATCAACCATCAAAACATGCAAATAGATTATTACGAATAAAAACGAGGACAATGCCCAAAAAGAGGAATAAGGACTTACATAGAGATCTAGGAAGAGAAGGGATGACTTAGAGGCAAGGGATGAAAGAATAGAATGATCAGAGCAAATCTCGTAGCATGGTATTTTCAGAAACCTCTCTTGAAGTTCATATTCTTTGCTGCCCAACCATCATGTTGAACCTTTGGGGCTACTCGTTTTTTTAACCTTGTACTCAAGAGAAACTTTCAGAGGTTCCAACACCAACTTGAATTTCTCATAACGAAAGGATTAGTAAAACAAAACTTTGCAAAGGCCTCCGAGAAGAATAGTTCAATAATTGAGGAACCAAAAACAAAATTTCATTTCTATTTTTTTATTTTCATTTTTTAAAGTAGACAACTTCCTTTTCAGAACACTTTGAGTTCTCAGAATATCAATTTCCTCCTTTTTGAACATCATCTTTTCCACTTCATTATTTTCCTTGGAGGACTTGGTCCTTTTTTACACTTAAAATATCTTTATCATAAAATTCTCCAGTAAGAATAAAAGGACTAATAGATTTAAATGTGTTTTTAGAAAAGAGAAAAGAAAATTTCGAAAACTCGGATATTTAAATTGATTTTTTTTGGGAAATGAAAAGAAATATGAAATATAAAGGGAAAAAAGGAAGTATTAGTTTGGTATTCAAAAGATGGGACAATAGTTAGATACTTGAATGACAGATATGTGGCAATTTCAAGGTTCTCATGCATGATTAAAACTGCAATGATAAGAGTGCTAACCTTCGAAAAGGGATTAGGTTCCTCTCTATAGTTTATATGTGATTGCCTAGATATGTCATGACCTCCATTTTCATTCAACCATTTTTCCATCTGTGTATACCTACAAAAGGTATAAGACTGAACTTGTTGATGCAAATATAACTAAAAAACAAGGATACCTTCCTTTTCATTGTCATGAGAGAGTTGATTTCTTCAGAAGGATCCATTTAACAAGGCTTAATCATTGCCAATCATTAGTTTGATTATATCAGTCAGGTCTACTAGGAGCTTCAAGATGTTACTTGATCCATAAGATTTAGACCCTTCAAGTTGTACTTGTTATATTCTTTGCCTCATTTGATGAAAGAGAAACTAAATCTTGCCTTTTTTTTCCAAGAGTAAGAGATCAACCTATAACACAAGCCACTCTTGAGGTGATATTTCAATCTACTCGATACCCTACATAATCAGCACCACCACGTACTCCAAAAGAAAAAGTCTCCTCATGAACAGAGTAGGATCAGGTCCCTGTCTTCTTCAAATGTCTCATGATTTTCTCAGCAACCTTCAAATGAGATTCCATTGTACAAGAATAGAATCGCTAAACCAGGTACATCCGCATCGAACATCAAGTTATTACTCATTAGAGTCTCAATTATTCTAGGCAGCCATAACATGAATTTTTTTCAGTAGTTTCAAATTTCGTAAATTAGTACCTAGTCCTCGTCTTTCATAAGACATCAATTGCCATGAACGATGTGCTATCTTCTTCCCTATAGCTACATCCTTGTAAGATTGTACACTAGTCCTAGCTTAATGCTTTAGTGCAGATGTCAGACACTCGATCATCCACTTTGTAAAACATCAGGATGACACTGTTACTGCATGACATTGTTTTGACTTCAAGTATGTTAATCCATTTGAGCAGCTCACAAATGTATATTTCTTGAATACCAAAGGTACCTTTTGAGGTTTTCTTTATTTACAACTCCAAGAAGAGATTTATTTCTTCCATTATGCTCATTTTAACACTCATTATTAATGAGTGCAAAAAATTCTTCACACACAACCTCAATGGTTGCCTCAAATATTACATCTTCAATATGTACCTGAATAATCAACAATTCATTTCCAAGTGTATTCAAAGAGAGGGCTTTTGACATTTTTACCTCTCTTGAAGCGGTTGTTTAGGAGCAACTTGGAAAATCTATCATCTTGTTTGGGAATGGAGTGTCATACTTTGCTTCTTTCTGACAAACCTTGATCAACTTCTTTATTATCAGCTTCAAAATTCACGTTATTACTTTGAACTGTATCATCTTTGTTAAGCACTATCTAGAGAAGTGGGTCCCTCATTAGGTTCATCATCATTTGCATCATATTTTTTGTGATTGCTGGATTCATGAAGAGGATGTTCTTTAGCTACCTCATTGTTTACAACGTCTCTCTAAATCTAAAGCAGCTCTTCCATTTAAAATATTGTCGTTCTTTTGCAACTTATGAATCTCTTGAGGCTCATGATGAATTACATGACCACTCTTTTATGCATTCCAATCACCCTTTTTGGAGGAAGTATATCCCACAAATACTCTTTTATCATCATTGATATTACACTTCTCAATATCATCATTTTAATCACAAAACATGTAGTGTCCGTCACTTCAACTTGAATGTTCCTTAGATGATTAGAATCTAGCTTATCCTACCTGAAGGATGATCTAATCTGTTTCTGTTCAACACAAACATCACATACTTTGTAACCTGCAACCTTTATCTCGAGTAGACCGAGGACCATATCCCTTGACACAAGTTTTCTTAGATAGAAAAGCTCAATAGGCCTAGTGTCATTTAGTATTGTATCTTCTTACTTTGAGAATTAGGGAAACTAAGAGTGTTACAACGAACACTGATTAGAGAAACAATAAATGTTCTTCCATCTTCATCTTGTCAGCATCATCATCCAAGAGATCAAGTTCTTGACTTAATTTCTTTTATCAAAATTCTGCAAAACACTTATACAATTTTACTTCAACCTATAAACATAGTACACATCCTTAATAGTATGCTCCATAGATTTTGCAATCATGCCTTCACAAAAACCATACCTTTTCTTGCCATCACAAAATAAGACACTTCCAACTTGAAGTGCCTTGAGTAAGATGATGTTTTTTAGTTTACCAGTCAAGTGCTTTGAGCATCGTCCATTCATGAATCAACACTAGCTATTGCCACTTCCTCTCACAAGAACACCATATCATGTATTAGTCCTGGGGACCCACTTTAGTTGGAGTTCCCAGTATTCAAATGAGTTATAAGAAAGTTTGTAGTCAATTGAGGCACATGGATTTTTTTCAACTTAAGAACAAAAGCACGACTAGGTCCTTTATTCTACTAGTTCTTCTATGGACCAAGTCCCTTCCTATGCTTGTTGCTCTATTAACCAGGTCCCTTCTTCTTGTTGTTGCTATGTTGACCATGTCCCTTCTTCTTCTTCCTGTTCCTGTGTTTAGAAGATTTTACAAGGTTATCTTGAGTACTTTACCAAGCTGGACAATCCTTCTTCAAATTACCATTACGACCACAATGAAGCACAACAAATGGTAAGAGAGAGACACATATTTGCCATGGAAATTATAAGAATGACTTGTAATTAGATTTCCTAACCCCATTCTATCATTTTAACCCAGACCGATAAGATTTGAAAGAAATTTCGAAGATGTGGACCGTTTGAGATATTTGTTCAGTTCTTGTCTGACGCGGACCAGGTTCCTCTCTAACTGATTATTTCTCTCCAAGGTCATAGCAAGTTTTGTTTTAGTAGTATTCAAACAGGTTTCTAGAAAAATTGCAAACTTCTAGCCACTCATTTCCCTTTGTCAGATTTGTCACTCAACATCTTCAGTTTCTCCTTGAATTCCTCGATTTTATGTCCCTAGAGCAATCAATTGTTCCTCGATAACTCACACATGATGAGTCAATGCTAAATTCTCCTCATTGAAATTGTCTAGATTGTTGTTCATCGAGTTGTTTTAAGTAGTTAACTGTATAATGGAGTCAATAAGAACACAACTAGACCTCTCAACCTCCTAACTGAGTAAGCATTCATGTTTTGTTTAAGATAAAAAATGGTTCCTCTTTTTCAACTTCTTCATCTGATTTTTCCATGACCACATCATATGAGTGTTAAGAATCATCTAAGCACTTGCGATATATTCGGAGATTGTCAAAAATTTCTTCACCACCTGATCAACATTAGTCTTTCTCTTAGCATGGTCGGAGACCTGGTCCCTTCGCCTTTCTTTGAAGTATTGAAATCCAAGTTTATGATCCTGACAGTCACTCATAAAGTTGTCTGGCTTTCCACACCTATGATAGATGTACTTTGCATTTTCTATTTTGTTGGAGTTTCTTTCTTCTTGAATCACTCCATGTTTTTTTTACTATTTTTTGAAACCTTTCAGTCAAATAACTCATTTTTTCTTCATCTTCAAAAGCATCATTATTAGAATCCTTTAGTGCTGCTGACTTCTCCTTCTTTCTCCTTCTTTATCATACTCTGTTCTATACTTGGGATCCTCCTATGTTAGATATATTTTCTTCACATTATTGTTGGGAATATGAGGACCATCATGAACAAAGTCCCGCAGCTTGCTGTATTTTGTCATGATATATTCATGCAGACTGGTCCTCCATTAGCACTTACCATTGAAACGAGAAGGGTAGATTTATCTTTTTCTAGACTTGGTAAGGCCGCCATTCCATCAGGATCTATTCTTTTGGTGTTAACCATATAGAGAATCCAACACTCTGATATCACTTGTTGCAACGTATGCTTCAACTTATCAGTCAAGGACCACGTCCCTTGACTCAACAAGATCAATAACTAATGTATGCTTGAACTTGTTTTGATAGGCACATATACAATGTCGAACAAAAAGATAAGTGCTGAAAGTAAAGATTGAATAAATAACATTATGTGGAAACATCCTTGATCAAGAGGAGTAAAACAATGACCTGTCTCAAGGAGACTTCTAAAAATGCTTCCGTTAATCTTCTTAAAGCAAAAGTAAAAGCCATTTTACAAGTGAGATTAGCCTACTAATCTTCACATTAAGCAATACAACCTATTACTTAGATGAGCTACAACAGATATAACACTGCACATTAAGCTATCAACCCTAGATAACTTAGACTTTCAGTAATAGCATACCACACCGCCCACTATACTAACCCTATTAATTAATATAGACTATTTCAGTAACACGCAAAGTTACTCCTAACTATGTTCTTACAAAATTCTAACCAGGTTTGAAAAATTTATAACAAATAGTAAAACGAATCCTACAAGTTATGCTCAATACAAACATTCATGAACAACATCAGGTACCAAAAGCACTTTTTCTCTTGATCAGGGCCTTGTTTTATGTATTGTTGTGGTTGAATTATTCTTTGATGACGTCCTTTTCTTTCAATTGTTTGAGTTTCAATTTTCCAAATCTTGAGATTGTGTTTGTTGGAAAGAGATAATATAAATCACCATGAACTCATTGAGACCATCCGCTGCCTGAAGGTTTGCTGTTAGAAAAGTGGTGCACCTACTACACCAGATGTGGTAGCTTTTCTGACGGCTGTCTTGTCACCTTCCAAGTCCCTTGCAAATTTCTTTATGAGTTCTTTGAAAGACTTGTCCACTGACTTCCTTCTTTGAATGAATGAATTTATTTTTTTGTTTATCATGTTGACTAAGTCAACCATAAAATTATTGACCATTGGACAAACAATTGTGTCCTCTGTTTGGTGTAGCACGCTGACTTCTCTCCAACCTCTGACACAACAACTTTACCATTGGACTAGATCCCTTTGTTTGTGAGACACTAAAACAGACAATATCGTCTGCTTTTCCTATTATTGTAGGATATTTCACCTTTCAACTACCACCTTACATGAAATCTTTACAAGTGTAGCTTATTCGAATTTGGACAAGAACACTCTGCCCGAGACTAGGTCCCTATATTTGTGATGATTATGGAAACACCAAAAATATAACAATGATCAATTTAACTATATGTAAAATTATGTTAACAATGTAAGGAAAAGAATCATGAACGTATATAAAATATAGTATGGAAATTATCAATTATTCAAATATCATTTCGTTAAGTTAATAGGTCAACTATGTTATAGAATCTCAAGCATATATTGTTAGTATAGTATGGAAATATAATAATTTTAAATATCAAAACATATAGTTAATAAGAACAAAAAGGGATCACGACTATATGCATGTAGGCTACGTGTAACCGTACAAGGTCATATATGCTCTTATATGAAATTTTAGGGTACAAAGTAGAGTTATGTTACGACCCAAAACTCGAACTATCTTGAAACCTAAAATAACCTTCTAGTAGGTACACAATAATTTAAACTATACTGAAAGGTAAATACTAAGTAAGAGATACGCGGAAGCAGAAAAAAGATAAATGGACCAACATGAATAATATATACATAAGTGAAAACTACAAAATATACAACATGAGCATTTATGAACAAGAAAGAATATACATTTACAAAAGATGTAAAATGTAGAAGAGTTACCAATATTATGAGAATAAGGCTTTTCAATACAAAAGTTTCTGAAAAATACACAATAAATATAAGTTGAAAAATAGCTAGTAACCCTATGTATATATCAAGACACTACTAAAAAAGACTTAGAAATAATGTGCAACTAAGAGGAATTAGATCATTTACAAGGATTGCACCACAAAACAGGTGAAGAAGAATATAAATGCAATGTATTCTTCACAACCATCCAAACAATAATATTTACGCAACAAATTTTTCTAAACCAAAATAGTTGTGTTCCTAGAGCATAGAAAACTAATCTAGAACCCTACTAGTGCTCGACAAAGGCCTTGGATCCAGCAATTTTCAAACATACACAACAATATTTTCATAAAATGATCACCACAACTTAGGAAATGTATAAAATTGTAACATTATTGGTTTTTTGATGATCCTCCCGAATGAAGAATCTAACCAGGGACTAGATCCATAAAATGGCCCTCTGATTTTGGGGCTGATGAAATGGGAAGTGAATAAATAATCTCAGCATGAGGAACATTTGTGTGTTTTCATCAAAAGGGGGGAAAATTTATATTCTAGGTGTTTTTATGATCCTCACAAATATAGGGACACATTCCCTCGTAGAATGCTCTAATCCAAATTCATCTTGTGCAATAATTGTAAAGTTATCATTTTAGATGGTAGGTGAAAGTTGCAGTGTACTGCACTAATAAGAAAAGTCGATGAGATCGTCTATTTCATTGGATAAAAAATGCACGAACACAGTCCCTGCAAGAGTTTTCTCTATCTGATGCATAATGGTGTACAACAATAATGTTATCTTCTCACTTATAGGTGCGGTGCGACACACTAAACAAATAGAACGGAAGAGGTTGTTTGTCCAAATGCATTGTTAAGAACTCAAGCATCAAAGAAGACATCAAGGGTCTTGGTCTCGGAAAGTCTGAGTATGAGAAAAGGAAGGAAAGACAACTATCAAAAATTAGCCAACTATGATGTGGTTGGTGCACAACTTTTCATGACAGCATTATCTAAGCCAGTAGCGCGTCCAAAGGGTTTGTATCCATTTTGATATAGTCTCTTCTCCAAACACAAACTGAAGATTTTGGCAAAAAAAAACTCACAAGCTTAAAAAGTAAAAGCCATCTTCAAGGAAGAACAATACTCATGCTCAACAAGAGTATCTAAAAGAGTGTTGATGCATCTTTGTTGAGTTTGATATTTGTGTCTAATATTTTATATGTTTTTGCATCTTGAAAATTGTAAGTTATGCAAGCAAAGACCATCTTGGTAAAGTATTCTCCGGAAATCAAAACAATGACCTGATTGATCTGCAAACGTTACAGTGTGTCTTAGGAGTTATACCTCTGTGTTTATATTGCAAATTATTCCTTATCGATAAAGTATTCAAATATTTTGTTTTGGTTTCTAATAGTCTACGTCAGTTAAGATTGACTGATTTAGTGGGAAATTAGGTTGTTGCTTAGTCAAATTCTATGTTATCTGGGGCTATATAGCATTGTGGGCAGTGTTGTATCTTCTTAGTTGAATTTGAAATCATCTAAGTGTTAGGTGGTTTAGTGGGCAACATTCGTTTTGCTTAGTCAATGTCTAAATCATCTACAGGATGTTGGTTTAGTGGGAAACTTGTGTGTTGCTTAGTTGATGTCTAAGTGGTCTAATGGTTATAGCTTAGGGGTAGTTTGGTATCTGCTTAGGCTCTTTAAGTAATAGAGTTATTACTTGGTTGTGAGATTCATAACTTCTTCTCATGTAGGATGTAACTAAGGTTCACTTTTTCTAAAAGAAGATCAGTGAAACAGTTGAAAATCCTATGAGACAGGTTATGGTTTTACCCCCTTGAGCAAGAAGGTTTTCACATAAAATCCTTGTGCAGATTTTACCTTCATCTATTTACTTTCTACATCTTTTTCAGATATTGTTCTTCTTGAGTAAAGGAACCTGGTTCGATGACGTTTAGTTGAAGCTGAATATTTCTTGCGCTTACATTCTGTTCTTACTCAGTCAAGGACCTAGTCTATTGACTGATAGTGGATGTCTATATTCTATCAAGTGGTATAAAAGTCGATGCTCTCTACAATGTTAACACCAAGAGAGATTCCTGTGGAAAAATTGTTGCCACAATGAACATAAATCAAGAAGCGTAAAAGAAGGAGTTGAAGAAACACAAGTCTCTATCTCTCAAGGTGATATCTGGTTAAACTTTTGATGAAGAAGACGACATGACATACCTCACAAGTAGGTTTCAAAAAATAGTGAGGAAACACAGAGGTTTACGAAAGCTTGGAAACTCAACCAGAGCTACAAATGAAAACTACCTATGCCACAAGTGTGGAAAGCTAGGGCATTTCAACAGATATTGCCCCATGCATAAGGTTGAAGCCAAAGAGTGTCAGAGACTTTATGGAGAGAAAGATAGAAAAAGTAATCTGGTCCCCAATAAGATATCAAGAAAAGTTGCAACTTACTACGTTGTGAAGAAAGCTTTCGCTATCTAGGGAGACTCTTCAAGTGAGTCGTATGAATATAAATGTCCTAAAGATACATCCATGCTAATTGTTAAAGACAATGAGAATGTGTTTGATGGCATATTCACATTCATTGAGAAACTCGATGACCAGAAATATTAAGAAAAGGTAACTCTCCTTGATCTTAAAAGAAGCTTGAGTGTCAATTTTTTTAGAAGGTTGAGAAATATTGTTTCTATTCTGATTGACTCTGTTATAGAGTTTACAACTTAAAAAGACTCTATGAACAACAATCAAGACATGTTTAACAACAAAAAGATAGCATTGAATGTTCACATGCCAATTATTGAAGAACAATTGACAATTCTAGCACTGAAAATCTAGAACTCAAGTAACAATTGAGCATAGTGAATAAGAAATCTCGCAAAAGAAAGAGGGATGCTGATAGAACTAGAAGCCAGTATGAACATAGTAGAATCAAGACTAGCTCTAGCCTTGAAGAGAAATGATTATATGTAAAGGTATCCCTAAAATGGATAACTTCCTCTAAAATGCTTGCAAATGTAAACATCCAGGGTGACAACAGAAGAAGAGGGATGGGTTGTAGTAGGTAGATTCCCCATACAATCATCAGATAGAAAATGTTTCTACTGTTAACAATCTACTATTTTTGCATTGCGAGTGAGATGATCGTCCGAAGAAGGAGTGTACAGCTTGGAAGAGATCTCAATAAAGTGCCTCAAAATATTCCAAACAAAGGAATATGAATAAGAAAATACCTAGTCAACAGAAGAACATGCAGAAGAAGGGACCTGGTTGTGCATCTCTTAATAAGTTTAAAAAATCATTTTACCTTATTGGACAAAGAACTAACTTATCATGCCTATATATTTTTACTGGGGACTCCGAGTGAAATAGACTCCCAAGGCTATCAAGTGATATGGTAGCGCGTCAGAGGAAATAGCACCAATCAGTGTTGGTTCATGAATAGAGGATGCTCAAGGCACGTGACTGGTAAACAAAAAATATTCTCTCAATATCAAGTCACTTCAAGGTGGAGGTGTCTCTTTTGGTAATGGAAATAAACGATACATCCTTGGTGTAGGCATAACTTGAAATTCTATTGAACACTTATTTGAAGTTGTGTGCTATGTCAATGGGTTTAATTACATTCTTTCACTTACTTTACATATTTGTGATGAACAAAATAAAATTAAGTGTTTGTATAAAAAATTGTGATGTCACAAACATTCTCTCTTGGGTGATAATCTTTACAAAAAAGAGTTGTAGGAATATGTAGATTGTTGATTTGAGTACTGTTCGTATTAACAATCTCACTTGCCTTGGTTCTTGAAGAGAGAATGTTGATGTATGACACAAGAGACATGCTCATGTGAGTGTTTTTCTACTGCACAAATGTGTGTCAAGGGAGCGGTCCACTGTTTCCCTAAAATAAAACTTACAAATAACAATGTTTGTGAAGCGCGTGTTAAAGAGAAGAATATCAGACCATCCTTCAAGTGGAATTGGAAGAAGTTTCATCTTCCAATGAACATTAAGGATGAAGAGGTGAATACTACATGTTGTGTGACTAAAAGGATGATATTAGGGAGTTTGATCCAAATAATGAGGAAAGAGTAATTGTGGGATATTCTACCTCCAGCAAGGCTTATCCATGTAAAAAAAAAGTGGTCATGTGGTTTTTATGAGTGGCGAATTGAGCAGCAGCAAAAGAAAGAAGATTTTGAGATGGAAGAGTTACTTCAGATTCAAAGAGATAGTCTAAATACTAAGCTTGGTAATGATATTTTATTCATAAATCCAAAAATCCCAAAGAATCTAATGTAGATGATGACTTGATGAGGGACCTAGTCCGGTAGATAATTCTGAACAATGATGATGTAGTTCAAACTTGAAAGTATGGCACTCGATTCCCCGACATGCTGACAACTTTTCCAAGCTCCTCCTCCACAATGGTTTTAAAAGGGATAAAATTGACAAATGGTCTTCTTGAAATCACGAAGGACAGAACTTGCTAACTACTCAATTATATATTATTGATATCATCTTGGAAGCAATCTTTGTGGTGTTATGTTTAGAGTTTACCGCACTCATGGTAGTGAGTTCTAAATGAACATAACGGGAGAATTCCTCATAGGGGTATATATAAAGCAAACCTCTAAAGCTTTTCAAAATGAATGATTAAGTGCTTCACATATTTGCCAAATCCCTTAGCAAGGGCCAGACTATAAAGAACATGAGCTTATACAAGGTTAGAGAAGATATTGAAGAAGTGTCATCTTATGAATGTCAATATAATTGCTAATTCCATTGGACCAACTCGAAGCCGGATCCTGATAGATCCGGTCCAGATGTAAATGATACAAGTGTTAGGATTTGTGCAAGACTGCAAGCCTGTCCAACGGAATCACATTTGACGATTGCTAAGAGAATCCTAATACACTTGATGATGACATCGATCTGGTTCTACTCATTCCATTATGAGACTTTGTGTTGACTAGATGAATATATTGATTCTGATTATGTTGGGTATCAAGCCAATAGAAAGAAAATGAATGGCTCAATTTCCTGGCTCATATCTTTCATAGGAAATAAAAGGTAAGATTTTTTGCTCTTAAACGATTGAGGCAAGGTATGTAGCAGATATAGGTTTGTGTGCTAAACTACGGTAGATCAAATCGCTGGGAAGTCAAAGTATTATGAAACAGGGGTGTCGGATTATAAAAAATAAATGATGAAAAGAAATTCAAATGGTTCCTCCAATTATTGGTCTATTCAACTCGGAGTCCTTGAGTATGTTTAATCTTGCTAATCCTTACGTCATGAGAAACTCGGGCTTGATATGAAAGTTATGACAGCTGCTCTTGCTAACATGGATGCTACAATAGTTGTTTGAAAGTTTTGCTTCAGGAGGAACAATAAGAGGGACCAAGTTGAAAATTAAAAAAACAAATAAAAGTTGGCAGCAAAGAATGTTGAACTTTAAGGTATCTTCTAAAAAAAATCATGCTAAGGGATATGTTGTACTTATTTTATTCGTTCCATCCCTTACTTCTAAGTTATCCCTCTCTCTTCCTTAATTACCTTGTTAGTCCTAAACTCAGTGGGTGTTGTCATTATTGTCATTTTTAATTATATGTGCAATTCTTTAACTGGTAATCTTTCATTTTTGAATGAAAGCTGCCTTGTTTCTATTAATTTGTCTCATTACTTTATGCATCTTTACTCATGTTCATGTTGCCCAAGTGACCATGAATTTTCTTGAACTATATTTCTGGCAACTTGCTTTACTGCTTTAACCCCTTTTTATGATGTCAAAAGGCTAAGATTGTTAGGTTATGAGACCATTTATTGTTATCAATGATGGTATACGATCAACGATGGCATGAAAATGCCAATAGGTGGAAGAAGGGCTCCTTGAAGAGGGCTTGGTCATACTGATAGGGGGAAGAAATTGAAAAAGTTTTTCATCATCAAAAAGGGGGGAAATGTTATTTTCTTTTGATGTTTTGATTATTTAAGATACTCGGGGAAGACGCAAAAAGGGGATCAATACAGTTACCTGAAGAGGCATGCTGATAGGGGGAACTGATAAAAGCGGGAAAAAGTTGAATTATTCTATTATTATAAAAAAAAAAAAAGAGGAATGTTGACACCCAATTTTGACCCTCCCCGATAGAGATTAATTCACGAGTTTCTTGAATTCCAAAGAAATTTGAAGTAGTTGTTGACCTTTTAAAATTCTAAATGTTTCTCAAGTCGTTTTAGAGTAACTTTAGTCGATTTTCATCATATTTAGGAGATATAAATTTTTATATGCTTTTTTATAATTAGCTCATTTTATTAAATATTTAAAATCGTCTCAAAAATATTTTAGTTTTATTTAACGCCCTATTGAATTAGTTTAGTAGTTTTTAGTTTCGATCCTTAGTTTATAGTTAAATTTATTGGCTTTTCTTGTTATAGTTTGAGTAATATATTTGTTTTATATAATTTTTATATGTAATTAATTTATTTTATGAATATTCAAAAAATTGTTTCAAGAGGATTTTGAATTTTACTTAATATTTTATTAAACAAATTTTATCCAATTTGTTAGTTTACATCTTTGAGTCATTAGTTATACTTAAGTTACTTATTTTATCTCGTTAAAATTAAGAAGCTCGTTGAATTAACTAATATCGATTCATTTTATTAATTTTTATCAAATTTTGCTAATGAAACTCAATTGGCTAATTTGGAAAGTCATTACAATAATTCCCATCTCTTCCCCAAATCCATTAAAGGGACATATATTGGGCCCCCTTTTTTTTAATGTAAGCAGCCTAACTTCCATCAACAAATACCGATTCAGCCCACCCCCACTAAAATTCCCAGATCGCCCCAAACCCAATCCTTTCCCACTCATATTTAGCCATCAATCCCACCTTTTCCCTTTGACCCGACCCATCACGTTGCCTCTTCTTTTTTTTTTTCATGCGAGACAGACTGAGGAAACGCGCAACAGTACGTTTCTTCTCCCCCAGCAAGTAGAAACACAGGAAACTGCCCTCCGCGCATGGGAAACGACGTCCCGACGCCGTTTTCTCCCTTTTCTGTTGGTTTAGCTTTTAATTGAGTTCCTCTGCATCTTGTAGGATTTGAATCAACTCCAAGCACGCGAATTCGTCATTGATAGATGGAGATTTAGCCACGTCAATGCCAAGGACATGAAAATTTATCGAAGCCATCCGTTCCTCTTCCATTTTTGGAATGACATTGAAAGGTTCAGAAAAGCTTTCATGGCCAAAATGGTGAAGTAATTTTTTTCAAATTTGGAAGGGAAGATGGGCCTTAAACCCGGATCTCGTTCCTTTTTCCCCAAAAAAATTGTAGCCCTAATCAATGGCTATATAAGCTCATTTTCTTTTCTTTCAAAGGAGTGATTTTTTGTTTGGAGAGAATTGTTGTTGAGAGGAAAGTACAAAAAATTTACCTTAAGCAGAGTAATAGAAATAGGCACTAAAATATTCTTTTAAGAAAAGGAGATAGTCGATTTCGGCCTACTCTTTCGTTCTTTTGTTTCTGTTGTTCCTCCCGAATTTCTTTCTGTGAAGATTCTAAATTTATTAAGGTCTCTTGCTGCTGCTCGGCCCTGTGCTCGTGGGGTAGGAGTCACTTCCAAGTTCGTGGTCTCCGTTCGCTGCACATAAGTAGGTAACAACTCCCTTTTATATGATCCATCTGTTATATTCTTGAAAGGGTGTTCTCTTAATGTCCTAGATATGTGTTGGTCGTTGATGGCTTTCTTTAGTAATTTGGAAGCCATCCAACATGGAGGCGTATGTTGTTCTGTTTGTAATAGCTAGTTCTATTTCAAGCGTCTAACGTGCTGGTTTTTTTATTTTTATATTTTTTTAATTTTTTTATTGTTTGTTCGGATTAATTTTCTTAGATCAAAATTTGGATTCCCGAAAAAACCAGATCCCCTAAAGAGGTTAGACGAGCTACATGGTCATGATTGGTGGTTTGACTACAATCAGTGCAACAAGATTGGAGAAGAGAGTTTTTGGTATTCGAGACTTCAAGGGCTAAGAGAAGAATACATACAATGGTCAACAGACAGTCTGGTGGTAACTAAGAATATGGTGGTTTGAACAACAAAAGTCCCTTACTTGGTATTTGGAAGGTTAAGAGGGACTAGATCATAAGCTGTCGGTCGAGTCCTAACGCAACTAGGAGGTAAACAAGAGTTGCCCCAGATCGCAGATATAAGGAAATTTGCAACTGACCACGAGAATGGCCGAGTCAAATTTGCTGAAGACATAATAGGATATGGAGGTTTCGAAGAGTGTTGGGTAACCCGTACTAAACAGGTTTCATCCAGAATGTTCTAGGGAATACAAATAATGGTCAAAAAAGAGTCTCGCTAGAAATTTTGAACCTGGTTCGAACATTCCTTACATTAATGTAGATGTTGGATCCAAACATCAAGTCTGACTCCATCAACTTCAAGAGAAGTTTATAAGAATGAACTATAGCATCAACACCGTCATTCAAAAGACGCTAAAGTAAAAGCTCAATTGAAACAAGAGCTACGAGGAGCCAAACAATGCATGAAAGACTTAGATGACAGCATGGAACAACAGATTCATACGTTGGATGGGTTCAAACATCAAGAAGGATCTCTATTGGCGAGCGATCATCTATGGGAGAACAAATATTCTATGTGGGAAGAGTTCCATGTCGCCAAAAGGACCAGACTTCGTGAAAAATGAGAGCAGGCTTGAAATTTATTATAATCCCTATGTAGGGATTCTTTATTTGTACTTTGTTTTGCTATTTATTTTCAGAACAATTTCCTCGTTATATGTTTGTTAGACACTTTGGATGTTATTAATGAAGTATTTTGGGGATAATTAATTGGTTTAAAAAGACATATACATCCTTCAATTCGTTAGGCCTACCCTTGGCATGAAAGGTTCACAAACATGTTTAGGACGTTATATTTGTCTGTATACTTGTGTACTTTATTGTTTATGTGATGTATTGTTTTGAATGAGGATATTATTAAATCACTCCTTCCCATGAATTTCTAGAAGATATATACAAATCACTACTACAATATGTTTGGCCAAATTTTCCGATTCTTAAGTGTCTAAATCAAAAGCAAAAAAAATCCTAAATGCTACTCTATCGTCTAAGGAAAAGCAAGATTACCTCTATGGGAAAGGTTAAAAACGTCAAGAAGGAACTTACTAGAGAAAAGTTGCAGAGAAAAAAATAACAAGTCACACTGGAAATTCATGATGTTAGAGAAAAAAGACTTAGGGTTGAAATTGCCACATCGGTCTGCAAAGCCGCAACTGTGACACTGGAATAGGATTTGGCATCTAAAATGATGAAAAAGAGAGACATCGAGATAGAAAGAAAGAGAGGAATAAAGGAGACTCACCAACTTACTATAAAATGCTCACTGGATCAACAGTACACTGAATGGTTATCCTAGCTACTTGCGTCTGCATCATGATACGATGAAGGACAATTGACATCAGTACATTGAATGTAAGAGTATGTGAGTTTTAATTCTAATAACACTCAAGATTCAAAAGGAGTAAGAAAGAACACTTACCTTGGCTTTGCTCAACTCATGAACAACTAACCCATTTTAATATGTTGTAATTAAAAAGTAAGTGCAATATAAAGAAAAACTAACTGAAAACATGTTATAAACTCTGAATGTATACAATTATACAATTAGCTCTGAGATGTACATAAAATACAAATAAATGGAAGTATATAAAATACAATAAATGATGTAGGAGTTTCTCTAACCGAAAACCATCATTAAAGAGCTACAATGATGATGCAAAGATCTACATCACACTGCTAGCGCATCTTATACCCGCCAAAGGTATATGATCTGAAATGCCTAATGGATCCACTAGTCTACTATGAAAATGGTTCATGTAAAAAGTATGACCCATTTTCTACCCATGGTGGATACATGGGTTATAGGGGTTGTGAGTTGTTTGAACTCTCTCCCGTATCGGTGCTAAATACTACTCCAAAAAATATGTTGGCTCTTATATTTTAAAAACATATTTATGATGTTGTTAGAGCTTACTGTTCAAAATACATATCTCAAAGTCTATCTTGGAAATCTTAGTTTCGGTGCTTGATTCTTTTAAAAAACTATAGTTCATTAATGAAAACACTCTCTAAGTCTGCTTGGAAATCAAAGTATCTTACTTGTTTAAATGTGGAAAACATTTAACATATCCTTAGTAATACTTAGTCCCCATATACCTTTAAGAAAATAACTTCAACTTAACTCTTTACTTAGCTTGAAACTTGAGTCTTTAAACAAAGTTAATATATTTAAATAATACTCTTCAAAACCTTTAAGACTTTACTTTAACTTACTTCTTAAGTTTATACATGACTCTTAACTTCTTTTACTTTGATCTTAACTTTTCTTGAATTGAATTATGGATTCAAGGTTATTCTTTGAGTTCTTTACTGATCTCTACATTTACCCTTTTCTTTCAAAAACTAATAAATCTTAGTTTCTTAGCTTATTCATGGTCATTACGAGTTACGAGATGTTATAATATCTCTACGTTGTGAACATTCATCCTCGAATGAGATTTCTTTAACTAAGCTAAGAATGGTAACCTCAAGTTTAACATTCAACAATCAAAGCAGGTAACAACATGTTCACTCATAGTTTATAAAGTAATAAGAAGAGAAATTATTACCTTGATCCGCATTTTCTCCAGATTCAAAGATATGTGGATATCTTCTCTTCATATCCTCTTCATCTTCCTAAGTTTCTTCCTCAACAAGTTTGTCCCTCCAAAGAACCTTGACTAATGCAACTTCCTTTTTCCTTCACTTGCAAACTTGATGATCTAAAATCTGATCTAATATCTCTTCATAGGATAAGCTATCGTTAATCCAAACATTTTTAGTTGGCAAAACGGATGAAGGGTCACCAAATCTCTTTTTCAACATCGAAATGTGAAACACTGGATGAACTGTTGCTAACTCTTGGGGTAGCTCCAACTTACATGCTACATCGTCAATTCTCTTGGATATTTTATAAGGACCAATATATCGGGGACTAAGTTTCCCCTTCTTACCAAACCTCGTCACACCCTTCATGGGTGAAACTTTCAGATATACCCAATCATCCACCTCTAACTCCAACGGCCTTCTCGTAACATTTGTGTAGGATTTCTGACGACTTTGTGTCGTTTTTAATCTCTCTTGGATCACCTTCACCTTCTCCATGGATTGGTGAACTAGATCTGGTCCTATCAACCCTACTTCACCAAGTTCAAACTACACAATAGGAGATTTGCATCTTCTCCTACAAAGAGCTTAATGTGGAGCGATTTGGATGCTCGAATGGTAACTGTTGTTGTATGTGAACTCGATAAGAGGTAGGTGATAATCCCAATTCCCCTTGATATCAATCACACAAGCCCTCAACATGTATTCTAAGATCTGGATAGTGCACTCCGCTTTCCCATCCATCTGAGTGTTGAAAGCAGTGCTTAAATTAACCTTTGAACCAAAACTATTATAGAAAGACTTCTAGAACTATGAAGTTAATTGTGCACCTCTATCTAAAATGATTGAAACAGGGACTCCATAAAGTCCTACCACCTCTTGAATGTATAATTTTGCATAATCCTCTGCGGAATGAATGGTCTTTACTAGCAATAAGTGGGTTGATTTAGTCATTCTATCGAAAATAACCCAAATTGAATTATGTTGTCTCCGATAACTTAGCAACCCTGTGACGAAGTCCATGTTAATCATATCCCTAATAATTTCATGAAATTCTATATTCTGAGCCAAACCACCAGGCCTTTGGTGAACTTTCACTTGTTGGCAATTTGGGCATTTGTAAACAAACTCAGCAATGCACTTCTTGATGCCTTCCCACTAGTATACCTCTCTCAAATCGCGGTACATCTTTGTGGAACCCAGATGAATGGAATACCTAGAGCTATGAGCTTCCCCCATGATCCTCCCTTGGAGTTCATCCACCTTAGGTACACACAACCTACCTTGATACTTTAGCATACAATCTTCCCCTTGTTCAAAAGCCAAAACTCGTTGCTCATGAATATTTGCCTTGAAGTTAAGAAAATGGGGTCTTGGTTTTGATTCTCTTTTACTTCTGACACTAGTGATGACTTAACCCCATTAGTTACCACTATCCCTCCTTCTGTGGAATACATAAGTCTTACTCCCAAGCGTGCAAGTCTGTGCACATATTTGGCTAACTCTCTCTTTTCTTCTTCAACATGGGCGGTACTTCCCATGGATAACCTATATAAGGAATCAACAACCACATTAGCTTTACCTGGGTGGTAAATAATACACATGTCATAATCCTAGAGTGATTCTAACCACCTCTTATGCCTGACATTGAGCTCTTTCTGGGTAAACACATATTGTAGGTTCTTGTTATCAATGAATATGTCAACATGAAAACCGTACAAGTAGTGATGCCATAGCTTTAAAGTGAAAACTACAACATCTAACTATAAACCATGGGTTGGACAATTCTTCTCATAAACCTTCAATTTTCTGGAGGCATAAGTTATAACCTTGTCATTCTACATGAACACACAACCCAAACCAACTCTTGACACATCACAGTACACCAAAAAACCTTGAGTACCTTCTATTAAGGTCAAAACCAGAGTAGTAGTGAACTTCTTTTTCAACTCTTTAAGCTTTTCTCACAAGATTCAGACCATTGAAACGTAACTATTTTCTGATTAATCTTTGTCAAAGGAGACGAGATAGATAACAATGCCTCAACAAATCTTCTATAGTAGCCAGCCAAGCTCAAGAAACTCTTTATATCTATTAGAGATGTGTGTCTAGGCCAACTCTAAATTGCTTCTATATTTTGGGTATCAACCCTAATTCCATCACCAGAATGATATGGCCCTAGAGTGCCATAGACTTAAGCCAAAACTGACACTTGGAGAATTCAGCATATAGTTCTCATCTTTCAAAGTCTGAAGAACTATCTTGAGTTACTACCTTGATCTTCTTCATTCCTAGAATAAATCAATATGTCAACAATGAAGACAATAACAAACAGATCTAAATAAGGTTTGAAGACTCTATTCATAGATCTATGAATGATGCAGGCGGATTAGTCAAACCAATGACATGACCAAAAATGCATAATGCCTATATTTGGTTCTAAAAGTTGTCTTAGAAATATCACATTCCCTAACTTTCAACGGATGGTAGATAGATCGGAGGTCAATTTTAGAGAAGCAAGAAGCACCTTGAAGATGGTTGAAAAGATCATTTATACTTGGAAGAGGATACTTATTCTAGACGGCAACCTTATTCAATTGGAGGTAGTCTATACACATCCTAACAGAACCGTCCTTCTTTGCCACACACAAGACCGAAGCACCCCAATGTGAGACACTTGGTCGAATTAAAGCCTTATCTAACAAATCTTTGAGCTATTTTTGCAACACTTTTAACTCTGTTGGTACCATTATATATGGAGGAATAGAGATAGGAAGAGAATCTTGAAGAACCTCTATACCAAAATCTCTCTCTCTAAAGATGGACTCTGAGAACATCATCTGGAAAGACTTCTGGAAACTCTTTCACTACTGAACTTACTGAATAGCAGGTATCTCAACACAAGAGTCATTAACTCGGACTAACTGATAGACACACCCCTTAAAAACTAACTTCTTCGCCTTATGATACGAAATGAATCGACCCTTAGGCATTGTAGAACTACTTTTCTACTGTAAGACTGACTCATTTAGAAATTTAAACTTGACTACTCAAAATATACAATAAACTAAGGCATAACAGGCATGAAGCCAGTGCATACTGAGAATGATATCGAAGTCTACCATGTCTAACTCAACTATATCAGCCATGGTCTTCTTGTGCTTGATGGAAATAGGACAATCACGATAGACCCTTTCCGTTAGAATAAATTCTCCAACATGGGTAGAAACACTGAATGGTTCACTATGTTACTCAAGAATAATATCAAATTGCATGAAAACATATGGAGTTGCGGAAGATAAACTCGCTCTTGGGTCTAGCAAGCATAAACAGTAAAGTCAAAGACTTGAATCATACCAGTGTCAATGCTGGCGAATTATCATGTTCTTTGCGATTATTGAGAGTCTACAAGCGGTTTGTTCCTCCACAAGCACTAGAAGTAGCTCCTCTAGGTGCAGCCCTATATGGTAGAGCAAGTGATGAAGATTGAGGTCTATTGCCCCCATTAATACCACCCTTCTTGTTCTTTGGACACTCCCTCATGAAATTCCCGGTCTAACAACACTTGAAATAGTTTGTGGAGCCCTCAAAACAAACACCCGAGTGATTTGTACCACCCTTTGTGTAGGCATGGGACTTACTACCTCCATGCACCACACTACCCTGTAAATATGCAGGCTTAGCTCGAGAGTTCCAACCATGATGCTCAACTATGTATCTTGATGCAGGTGCCTAGCATATGATGGTTCATGACCCTATTGCTTCTGAAACTGTGGCGATTCAAACCATCTTTCTATGGCCTAGACTCATTCGCAGTCTTTTCTTTCTTGTTTTTGTACTTCTCTCGGTCCCTCAACTTTTCCTCCTCTACATGTTGTACATAGATCATCAACCTCAAAATTTCCATGTCTCCAATAAGCATTCCAGTAGGCCCTCTTTGCTTGAAGAGCGGCCCAAATCGGCAACGAACAGACTCATCATACATTTCATGTCCTTAACCATCTCCAAAGCAAAACGAGATAGTTGAGTGAATTTCAACCCATTCTCCTACACACATAGCGAATCATGCTTAAGGTTAAGGAACTCGCGTACCTTGGCCTCTCTCAGTTCTTAGGGAAATATACATTCCATGAAGGCCTCTTCAAAACAAGCCAAGCTCATAGGTGCTGCATCTTCATCCTCACCCTCTTTACATTAATCAAACCAAATCCTATTAATGCGCTTGAGTCAATAAGAGGCTAGCTCAAATATCTCAGTGTTAGCAACATGCATCACCTTGAACACCTTTTTAAGTTCCTCGATGAAGTTCTCAGGTTCCTTAAAAGTGCTTGAACCAGTGAAGTTTGGGGTATTCATTCTCAAGAATTCCTGAATCCTCTAAGTGTTATCCGTTTCTTGTCGATCTCCTCTTTGCTGACCAACCTTGTTAGTGACAGCTTGACTTTACATCCTAATAGCCTCACGAAACACAGCGTTGGTTACTTCCCCTTGAGGTTACACTTGAGGTGCATTGGGTAACTCTTGTTCCAGAGGTTCAACATTCCTCTTAGAAGGACGACCACTTGCTACTCTTCATTGGGGCATGGTTATCTGAAACATGTGAAATCACGAATTAGGTAGAGACTTTAGAGATAAATTCTAACACATAAAAGGAATATAAAAGAAGTGAGAAATTCCTAAATGTCGCAACATCCTAATCATAGATGTGGCACACTTTATAACGATGAATAAGACTTTATGAACAAGGCTTCATAAGGCTCTAATAGCATGTTTTTCACGACCTAAGTCTACCCCTAGACGTTGCTAGAAACCAATGACCATTGTGGGCCTTGAGCGGACCCTTACAATATAAAGGAAAAGACTAATAAAACTAATATCATCTGTCTAAGAATCCTCTAAAATAAACAGGGATGTTGGGCCATGACCCCCAATCATCCTAACAACTGAAACTAAACAATAACTAAAGGATTATGTTTTCCTCCGGAATGAAGGAAGGCTCATCAACTGACTCTGAGCTGCTCGCTCAATCAAGAGTACGCCATATGGTGATCCTAGCTACCTGTGTCTGCATCATGATATGATGCACGCCAACTAGAACTAGTACATTGATTGTATGAGTATGCAAGTTGGAATGCTAACAACACTCAATATTGAATAAAGAGTAAGCAAGAACACTTACCTTGGCTCTGCTCAACTCATGAACAACTAACTCATTTCAATATATTGTAATTAAAAAGTAAGTGCAATATAAATAAAACATATCTGAAACATGTTGCAAACTCCGAATATATACAAGGATACAATTAACTATAAGATATATATAGAATATAAATAAACTGATGTATATAAAAATACAATAACTGATGTGGGAGTTTCTCTAGCAGACAACCATTACTTAAGAGCTATAGTGATGATAAAATGATCTACCTCACGCTGCCAGCAAATCTTATACCCGGAAAAAGGTATAAGACCTAAACTTCCTAATGGATCCACTAGTTTACTGTGAAAAGGGTTCATCTAAAAAGTAGGACCCCTTTTCTACCCATGGTGGTTATTGGGTTTATGGGGGTTGTGAGCTGTTTTAACTCTCCCCCATATCGTTGCTCAATACTACTCCCCAAAATATGTTGCTCTTATGTTTAAAAACATACTAATTCTATTGTTTGAGATTAATGCTCAAAATACTTAGCTCAAAGGCTATCTTGGAAATCTTAGTTTCCCTGCTTGCTTCTTTTAGAAGGCTAAAGTTCTTATTTTAAAACTCGCCCTAAGGCTCCATGAAAATCAAACTTACCTTGCTTGTTTAAATGCGGAAAACATTTAAAGTATTCTTGG
The DNA here is from genome assembly GCF_036512215.1 of Solanum lycopersicum. Taxonomy (NCBI): domain Eukaryota; kingdom Viridiplantae; phylum Streptophyta; class Magnoliopsida; order Solanales; family Solanaceae; genus Solanum; species Solanum lycopersicum. The sequence goes on along the minus strand of NC_090804.1, from coordinate 20,911,221 downwards.
AAATACTTATTCCTTATATACCTTGAAGAAAATAACATCAAATTAACTTTTTACTTAGCTTGAAATTAAGTCTTAAAAAAAGTTAAAATGTTTAAATAAGACTCTTGAAAACCATTAAGACTTTAATTTAACTTACGTCTTAACTTTAAACTTGACTCTTAAATTACTTGACTTTGATCTTAACTTTACATGAATTGAATTATAGATTCAAGGTTATTGTTGTAGTTCTTTAATGATCTCTAGGCATATAGAAGTCATTTGAAGTAATCAGAATCACTTGAAGGTGTTAATTACCTTGGAAGGACTTAAAAGGATTATACTACGAAAACTAGACAATAAAATGTTGGGTTGGGTACACAGGTGGAGCGTCGCGCCAGCCTCAGTTTGCTGAGGCTTGGTTTAAGTGCACTGGTGGCATGCCGCGCTAGGCTTGAGTTGACTGAAGCCACTTTGTGGCGCAACGCGCTTGGCTTGACTAAGTGCGTCTAATAAGTTTTTCAGATCATTTTTTCTAATTCTAAAACGCATAAACCTCCATAATCAAATCCCCAAACCCTTGGGATCATCAATACTATAAATACCTAACTTATATTACTCAAAATAACCTCAGAAACTATTAATTAACATCAATGGGTATTCAATCCACTCAACGAAAAGAGATTCGACAAGATTTATCAAGAACTCACTTTAAATCATATGAACATCTCCAAAACTACAAAACATGTGAAAGATTGGTGTGCAGATGAATAAATCCAACATGAAAGATCTCACATACCTTAATAGAGATCACCCCCGATGAATTTCACTAGAATTCTTTAGTGTTCTTGGCGAAATCTTTATCTTTTTCCCTTCTTCTTGTTCTCTTCTCATTTCTCCCAAGCCCTAAGCGTGAATAACTTTTCTAAAACTGACTTAAGCCTTATTTTCACCCCAATTAAATTTTGTCAAAATAAATTAGAAAAAGTTAGGTGAAAAGACTAGTTTGCCCTTCTTTAAATTTGGACTGCATTTTCTTCATTCAACAATCCAATTTTAGAAAGTCATATCTCCCTCATATGATATAAACATTTCGCAAATTAGGCGCCATTGGAAAGGTATTTTCAACTATAACAAGACTACCTCTAAATCATCCTGAGCTAGAATTTATGGCCATTTGAAAATGACCAAAACTCACTTTTTAAACTTGGGAAATTTTCCAGACTTTCCCTTTTTCTTTCTAAAAGTGATAAATTTTAGTTTCTTAGATTATTTTTGGCCAATACAAGTTATGAGATGTTACACGTAGGTCATTTTATTGACTTCCCAAAAACAAGGTCACCCCTCTGCCATCGCCCAGGGTTGGCTTCAGCAACACAAAAAAGAAAATCAACCAACTCAAAACCATTGAAAGGACCCTCATAATTTGTTCAAAACCCTTTACACACAAACTATATACATAAATTAATTCTACAGAGCAATTATGGTTCAATGGAACCATCATAATTCAATTATGAGGTTTCCATTATTTGAGTCCCTTGTAAATCACAAAAGAAAAAAAAATCATAATGCCTAAAAGGGAAAAAACAAGCTCAGGTCCTCTAAAAATTGAACTAAGACCTCTTCTAGGAAAAAAATCATCCACTGAATCTAAGAGAACTCTCACATGTTCAAAATGAGCATCAAACTCGAAAATATTAACCAAAGTTAATCCAAAGACTATAATTGCACCAATTTTTTAAGGACCTCAAATCCTCAAAAGATCTGAATCTGAAACCAACAACTCTCTTAGAGAAAGCGTAACTTTCAACATTAAGAATCAAAACAAAGAAGATAAACAACAGTTTAGGCTAGGCTAAGTTTATTATTTTGCAACTTTTCATCATTTTTTGGTCACAATTTGTGGCCTCTTTTATACAAAATCATTATGCAATAAAATTTCCATGTCCACTATTAAATTAAAACAAAAAAAAAAACAAAACATCAACTCTCTTAGACCAATTTCCATATGCCCACACTGATGAAATTAATGAAATTTTATTCCAAGAGTAGAAACTCCAAAATACCAAAACCTTTTTTAACAACTTTAGCATCTAAAATACAAAAAACTTATAAAGATTCTCAACATTTTACTCAATGTTTGAAAATAACTTTCAATACTCAATAAGAAAAGACTCATGGTCGACGATATCAAAAGGGGTAAATGGTAATTTTTTGAGAATTGTTAAAATTGACAAATCGTGTCATAGGGTTATTGAACTTAGAGTACTGATGATGTAAATAGTTTCTTTACAATAATTACTCCTCATGAAGTGGTGATTAATTTAGTATTGCGAATTTTTTATAAAAATTACCTTTATTAAATTGTTGTTAATAATAAGAACTGATCGATATTCAAAAATATTTTATATATGTAGTTAATATTACGGAAAAAAATTGATTATAGGCTGGATCTACAAATCTCAATCTAATAGGTTGAACTCAATAGAGGATACCTCAGCAGAGGCTTTAAACGTGAAGAAATAAATTCAATTACTAAGTGCAAACAAGGACTTAGGGTGATATTTTCTTAATTGGGTAGGAAGGCTTTACAAGACTTCAAAATTCATCAATTTTTCACAATAAACACACCTTAATGAGTTGATGGTAAACTATTTGTGTAAGTTCCGACATCTATGAATTGCAACCCTATTTTGTCTTTGTTGTTTATAAAAATGCAAGAACCTATATTAGTTACTAATTCTCATTAAACCCCCCCCCCCCTCCCTCCAATTCAAAATAGTAGTTACTATTAGAATATTATTGACAAACTATCACTACAACAAAAATGATAATTAGTGATAATTAATTCTTAATTGCCGCTAAATATGTACTTTATGCGGCAATTGACACTCTTTGTATATGTCCCTAACCCCTTTAGCGACATTGATTCTAATGATACTTAACTAATGCCGGTAAAGACTTTAGCAGTCTTTATTAATGTCAATATTTAATGCCGCTAAAAGTTGTTTTAGTTGTAGTGTATAATAATATGTAAACAATTTCTCGATAGTATTCGACTTCATCCATAATATATAACCTGGATAAATATACATATATGTAATCATGTATTATTATGTTGTTTTTCTGAACTAGTTCCATTGGATAAAAAACATGTGAAGTTGAGGAGTGGGTGTAGCCTTGAATTTGGACGATGTCACATGGCAAATTGACTGAAAATTATTATTTTTTGGATTGTGATGCATGTTGGCGTGATGTAGCTAGCCTTTAAATTATTTTTTAAAAAAGAATAATTTTTTTTGGATTAAAGAGAAAAATAAAAGGAATTGAACTTCTATATGTTGATGACGACATCCACACAACATTGAGTTTTAATAATTAACTCAAGTATATTTTGTATAAGAAAACAATAAGGAAGTGACTTTACAGTAAATTATCTAAAATCTTGTATTGATGAGTTAGCTTACTGATGGTTGCAATATGTGAATTGTGAAGTTACTTTGCATGTGTTGGCGGCAAGTTCTACCCGTAGGTTATCTTTGTTTTCACGATTATTATGCGCTTGATTAATTTTTGGTCAAATAATTGATAAAAAATTATTATTGGAGGAGAATTAGATTACTTGAATTATATGGGCATAAAGTTCTCTTCATTTTGTAAATATATTGATATGTATAGATATTAAGAATCTTATATTTAATTAATGATTACTATTAAGTGGTCTGTTTATTTGAAATTATTAGAAGTTCTGAATAAATAAATAGGATCTATGAAAGCGGTCTTTTTATTTCAATCGTTAGAATATCCTCATTATATAGTGCATTGATTGTTCTTCACAAATGCATACTAGTAAAGATTTGTTTACTCGAAAGGAGATTTACATTGACATATTAGTAGAACTTAAATTAATTCATGAGAAAAGATATTAAAGATTTCACCGTTTTAAGGGCGAAATATAATATATTGAATTTTCAAGTGTATTAATTGAGAGAACAATATATTGTAACAGGACACACATATATTTTGTGGTCATGAGATAATTATTAAAAAGAAATTAAAAATGCAAAATAAGTTATTTTAATCTTTAATTAACTATGCCTGAAATAATAATTTTTTCAAATTTGGTCATAGTCAAGGTGGTCATGAACTTTATGATATTTTATTGACTTAAAATTTGATGGTTCCAACTTAAATTATTTAGATGGTTTTAGGTAGTTTCTCGGATTAAAATTTGATTTGAGTATAATGAGTTCATTCATTATGTTTGTTACGTTTATGTTAAATTTAGAACATGATTGCACATGGTTATTTGACATGAATTGATATGTCATAAGAATGTAGGTCATATTGTTTTTATTCCTAAAGATGTTTAAATTACTTAAATTTGAATTTGGTCACAAATTTGGAAATAAATTTTTATTGACTCCAATTGACCTTAAATTTGGTAAGTTCATTAATAAAGGTCTAGTAAATAATAGTCATTGCTATGTGATTATAATTTTCTTTAAGGTCATTAGAATAATTTTGAAGTTGTTCTTCGGAATTAAAATGCGATTTAGTATCAATGACATCCTTTATATTGGTTTTATTTATGTTTTATGTGGTACATGATCACAGATGATTAGTTAACATAAATTGATATATGATAAGGATGTAGATCTATTCATTTTTTCTTAAATCGTTTGAATCTGAATTTGATCATAGATTTGGAGATAAATATTGTTTATGAACTCCAATTGATCATAAATTCAGTAGGTTCATAAGAAACTATCAAATTTTAAATACTTATTGTTTTGTAGTGATTTGGTTATTTGAGATCGTGTAGATGATGATTTTAGATAATTTTTGTATCATGAAAAATCAATTTTACCGAAAAGTACACGACTATAATAAAGTTGTGAAAGAGTTTGTTCTCTATGGTCTTGATGACTAAATTTTAGTGAAGTATTAAGTTGATGTGTTGGCTTAGAACTTCCTCCATAACAGATGAAATTAATACAAGTCACTAAAGTTTAATCTCCAGTTTTTATTATTTTTATTGACTCTACGAAATTGAGTTAAATTTGATTGGATCAATGGATCTAGGGATAATGATATTCATTTAACTTAAACTAAAATATACTCTCCATCTGAGTTGGCTTTTGTTCTAAATTTATTGAAGTGAATATCTGCCACCATATATATATGTTGCATGAGTAGTCATTTTATTTTTAAAAATTTATTGTTCACGATGCATAAATATATAAAAGGCGTGTTTTGAATTTTAATATTCAATGTATACATAAATATGCTTACCTTTTGGAAATTTTGAATTTTGTTCTTTATTCTTAATTCATTTATCTATTTTACAAAACGATGATAAATGATAAGAATTACTGAGCGGGAAAATCTTGAATTCTATTATGACCAAACAACGTTTTCAACCAAATTGATCATAGTTTTGGAATTCGAAAAATAAGGAAATCTAATTGATCTGAATTTTCAAACAAATTGATCATAGTTTTGGAATTCGAAAAAAAAAATCTAATTGATTTGAAATTTAGTAGATTTATAAGAACGACCTAGTAAGAAATTAAATTTTTTTGGATCGTTATATGATTTTTTGGTCATAATTGATCAAATAGTAGTGAAGTATTAGTTTTATGTGCTGGCTTAGACCTTCTTCCCTAACGGATGAAATTGATACAAGTCACTATGTATTTAATTGTCTAGTTTTGATAATCTATATTAAGTCTCCTAAACTGAGTAATATAAGATTGGATCAATGTAGCTAGATGATTTTCACTTAACTTAAATTAATAGTAGATTCTCCAACTGAATTAGGTCTGTATAAGTTTATGGAGTGAATAATCGTTCATTGTACATGTCTATTGCATAAGCAGTTCTCTAATACCAACGATTGGCTATTCAAGATACATGTATATATATGAATAAATGAGCCCTAAATTTTGTTTTTCGGGATTATTCAAAATATTATGATCTATTTAAAGTATTGTGTCTCATATTCTCAATAGACTTTACACACCCACTTAGTACTACTTAAGATTTTCTCTTGGTAGAGATAACATATTAACTTAAAGAATGCATTGCGTATGTACCTTATGTTAGAAGAATATTTTTTCCAGCTTCTAACCAGATAAGAGATGAGTATACAATATATTTTTGTAACTCTTCTTCCATTGAGTTTGATAAATATTTTATTTCTTTTGGTATATTCATGCATGATTATGTTATATGTATGAGAGAATATAATTATACTAATATGTCTCATAAAAAATATCTTTTAAATTGATTGAGACTTATCTCTACATTAGGGTCTAACTCATTTATTCTGAATAGAATTTTGAGGTTTTTTAATGGATGGACATGACTGTTCATTGAAAGTGAAGTCACTACCAACATGTACGTTTTGTTTAGAAGAAAAAATACGAAGAGACCTTAGTTTTCCTCTTAAAAAGGATTTAAGAGGTAGTGATAAGTTATAATTAATCCATTTTGATTTGTGTCATAAATGAGCACATGGGAAATAGGTGAATTTGAGGTTTTGAGTTTTCAAAAAAATTACTCGTGATATGAATATAATTCTTTATGTTTTATAAGTCTAAATGTCTTGATAAACTTAAGATATTTAAAACACATGAAAGTATCATCATGAAAAATATATAAAGTCACTACAATCTGATTGTACTGACGTAAACCTCTTAGCTCATAAGTCACTTATCTTATAGAATAATTGTCTTTCAATTGTCTAAACTAGACACTAAATAATGGATTGATGTAGAAGAGAAAAGAACTAGACGCTTATAAAGATGGTGAGATTACTTATTGACTTATTATTAGTTATTTTGTTTGTTTTGGTTTTTGTTCTACTAACTACATATTACATTTTGAATTAAGTTTCATTCATATTAGTACCTTGAGCAACCATAGAACTAGTTGGATTTGACGTAAGTCTAATCTGTGACATGTTAAGATATATGATTGTCCTGCACATGTGTTGAGTGGGAGAATAAGAAAAATTTGAATTAAGAACGGAATGTGTGTGTTAATTGGATATGCTAAAGAATGAAAAGGTTTATTATAATGTCCTAAAGAAAATAAGTCAATTGTTAACACAACTTTCATATTTCTAGAAAAGGATAATTTTAGTAAACCATGTTCCTAGAAGTAGACTATCTTTACGGGATTTGAAAAAAGAAATAAAAAATAAGTCAATTGCAAATTCATACGCTCAAGAACATCTAATGTGTATGTCAAAATTGACATCCCATTCCATTTAAGTAGTGGAAGAAACATTACTAGACATAAGAAAACTACTATCTCAAGTAGTTGGAGTGATGTTGAGCAAATTAAAATAACACTTCATGAGAAATTGTTAATATTTAATTGTCGAAATATTTTGAAAAAATATTAAAACTCAAGAACATGAAAGTGTGATTATTATAGTAATACTTAGTCGTAGTGGGAGAATCATAACGAAGATTGAGTTGTTCTGTATGCTTGAGAGAACTTTTATGATAGAGTTCCTGAAAAGAAGCACACTCTTGGAGAGTTTCATGATAAGGTCTCTCAAGATCAAGTACAAATCGATTGGTTACGACAAAGCACTACTAGACAAAATTGCATGATAAAATAGCTTGGTAATTTTTTTTTTCAATAAGAAATAAAGGAATGTCTGTGAAAGTTGTAAATGCATACTTAAGAGTCTAAGTGGTGATTGTTATGGTATATACTATAAATCATGCGTTTAGTCATAGTATTCTAACAATTTTAAAGATTAAATATCTAATTAGGAGATTGTTAGTGTATATACTATTAACCATGCATTTAGATAAAGTATATAATAACAATTGTGATGGTTAAAAGTCGAACTGGGAATTTTTTTGGATATATACTATTAACCATGTGTTAAGAAATAGTATTTATTAGATATTTAATATTTGGTAAAATTCAATAGATCATATATTCATTTATGGTGTCTATTTACTTATATAGTAGATGATTTGGTGTGTAGAATTTTAGCTTATACACAGAGAATTAAATCATCAGTTTTTATAAGTATAAAGTTTTTTGTTCACAATCTAGGATGGAAATTGGACATGTCATCGGGTACGATTGTAGCACAAGACTGTATGTAATTTGTCCTGATTATGGGAACGGTATAGTTCCAACTTCTTGTGCTAGTACATTTTGTATATATTGAACGGGATCGAGTATACATAGTTGTTTTAGATTGACTCACAAAAATATATTCTCTAAACTATTAAATGTACTTATCATCTTAATCCTGATATAACTATCATGATCTGTATATATTACATGTCGTTTTGATATATTAAAAAGTGAGATTCTGAGATGGGTCAATATCCCTGGTAAGTTGGATGATAATAATATATATTGGTGATTTAATAAGTTAGTTGATGGAATCTATATCTCATTATAGAGATTAATTGATATGCCTTTTTGAGAAACTTATAAATTTTCATTGTGTCAAATCTTGCAAGTGGATTAATGAATCCGACACATGAAATAAGTTAAGCAGTGCTCTAAAGAAAATTAATCATACAGTTAAATTCATCAGTAATTACATTTATTGATTAGTATTTGAAATCTTACATGGGGAATTATTTAAGTGTTTAATGGGGAATTATAAAATAGAGGAGTGCAATCATGAATTTCTAGTGGAATGATTTGTAATTTATTCTAGTAAGAAAAATTCAAATTAATTATTTTGAATTATTTCCATAATAGGAAGCCTCAGTAATTAATTCTGTGGTCCCTATAGTGCCCATATTTAATTAGAACTCAGAATCCTACTTCTATGCAAAAAGGAAGAATAATATTAGTTTTTCTTGTCTTTTAGAAAAATAAGGTTTTCTAGTACTTTTTGGATTAGGAAGAAGTCTCTATAAATAGGGATTCTCCTAACCTAGAAAATAGATGAATAGTATTCTATTCAATGCTTGCACACCCAAGAATTGAGAGAGTTCGGATGTGACTTGGGATCATTGTAGATTACCATGGTTATCTTGTAGATTCGCTTGAAGATCCGTTTAACTTGGAGATTCGCTCGAAGGTTTCTGCTGACGCTTCAAGAGATATTTATTGAAATAACTTTCAGTATGTTTATGTGGTGTAGCATGATTTTTATTTTAGCATAAACGTATTGTTTATCTATTATTCATGTAAGCAGTAAAGATTCTTGATATGCTTTCGCTGTGAATATATATTTTCCAACAATCTTATCAATAAAGAGCATGATGTAGTTGATCAGAGTTCTTTATTCTTCATTCTTAATATTCAAGATCCATGTTTTTGTATCGGTATTTCTAACAATTTATTGGAGCAGCAATTTAAATTTGTTAGATTAATTTTAAAAGTTAGTTTTGTTATAACTTTTACAACCGTAAATTTATTTGGGATTCGAGATCATGAAAAGTAACCTCGATATGAAAATTTTCTCTTTTCCATTTTAGTTTAATGTCTTTTATTTATAAAGTTACACAAATTAAATGGATATCTTAATTAACCCTCTTTTTCAAGAAAGGAAAATAAAACAATAGAATAATAAAAGAAAATAGTCATAAATAACAAGTAATTTGACTAATTAACTATTGTCTTTGTTTTTTCAGTAAATTTGTACTTTATTTAAAGATTTTTACTATGTACGTCCGTTGACTAAACCTGTTAAATTTAATAGTAGATTTCATCGAAGATATCATTTAATTCGAAGTAGTAGTTAAAAATTAAACTTATTCAGTGGATACTTGAATTATTTTTTGGGTTTCAACCCATTTTGCATGGATATCATGTATTGAAATTTATAGAATGATTTAAGGGAAAATGCATAAGTATCCCCCAACCTATGCGCAAAATCCTAGAGACACACTTATTTTATACTAAGTTCCTATTACTCCCGAACTTATTTTATCAATAATTTTCTACCCCTTTTAAACCTACATGACACTAGCTTTTAAAAAAGTCAACACGCGCTGGCCCACAAGAGGCCAAAAAGGTAGAGAAAATTATTTATAAAATAAGTTAAGGGGTAATAGGACCTTAATATAGTATGAGTATGTCTCTGAGAGTTCGGGCATAGATTGAGGGGGTACTCGTGCATTTTCCCAATAATTAAAAAAATCATAAAATAGAAGAGTACAAATCATCTTATAGATTTCCTAATAAATTGTATAAGTTAATATAATATCATACTATATTTTTTATACATTATTTACATTTGTAGTATGTTAGAACACTAACCCCCTAATTTGCCTAAGGAACATGTTGTTTTATTTATTCCTTTGTCGAGTACTGAGTACTGACACTGCATTAAGTAAAACAAGTAAGGTAATGACACAATAAATTACTATGGAAAACACCAACACAGAAATAGTTTTTTTTTTTAATAAAAAAACATGACCTACTCCTCTTTAAAATTTAACTGAACTTCACTAAACTTTGAGCTTCAACAAAAGATAACAATCCTATTTAACATAAGAAATTATAAACTCTAATTCCTAAGCGTCAACAATAACTATATCATCCAACATACTACAAGTTACGAATGAATAATACAACTCTTACAAACCTATGAACTAAGTCTAATTCCTAAACACTAACAAAAACCTTCGATGGTTTTTGTTGTTAAGTCTTCCTAACATGAAAAATATATTTCTACACAAATTTATACGAAACTACATCTAGAAAACATTAAATATCCAACTCGATAATATGCAATACAAGAAAACTTGACGAAAGAGCAATATAAATTCATGGATAAGGTTCTGTAATCTTATTGTCTTGAAAGGGTTGTAATTGGATCTATAGTCAGAACTAACTCAAATATGAACTTCATCTATTTTATTTTGTTCTGGTTGTAATTCTATATGGAAGTGCACAGTTTCTTTGTAAACCCTCTGATGTATTTATAGATAGATGTAAGACTTCTCCTTGTTCAAGAAGTTGCCCTTCCTTCAAAGGTTTTCTTTTCCTTTTAGGATTATGATTGCAACTCTTCCTTCAGGATTTATTCCAGGTAGGAATCTTCTACTAAAAGAAACATTGTGCGGCTCGACTAAATGCACTCTATCCCCCGCCATAATCCTTTTGCTATATGTGCTTTACCTTTTCCTCATCCCAGTCAGACTTGTTTTAATAGAAACATGGGAGTGAAACTTGTTCCTTATATCTGATCCCGATTTTGAAATCATGAAAATCTTTCATGATCCAAAAAATTCTCCGTTTTGATGATGATATAAATCATTGTTTCTTGTGTGCATCTTTTGTTTGTAGCTCAACCTATGTTATATAAGATTCTGAAAGAACAACTTTAATGACTCATTTATTCATTTTCTCCGTATTAGTGACGGAAGCCAATTATAACTTTCTATTAGTTAAGTCACCTGGTTGTTCATTTTACATTTATGCACGTGTATGTGTTTTGGAACATCTGAAATTTAAATGGTTGGCTTCGGTTAGAACTTCAGGTAGATGACCGTGTAATGCAATTTTGACAGTTGCATTAGCTCTTAAATATAAAATTTGGTGATGATGGATCCTTGGTTTGGAAGCCGTCCAAACTCATTTGGAGCAACCTTCTTGATTTTGGCAGGAATAGAGCCTTGGGTGTGGAACCCACTTTTTGTTAAGAAAACCTTGGATAAGAGTTTCAACATCTCCATTGAGTTCGTAATATCAAATTTAGTTAAGTAGACTAGTTTATTTTTGTGCATGGGTTTCTAAACCCATCCTGATCACTCGAGTGAAGTCCATTGGGACATATTAAATAATGGTTAGTGTAGGCACTCAACCGGTCATGCAGAACTTTAGTGGCTGAAACTTTAGCAACCTTGGACCACATTGATGTTGGTTGTCTAATAGGCCAACAGATTATTTTTACGGGGGCAAGATGTGTTTGCCTAGCCGCTTTAGCCACTGTGACCCACTTTAGAGGTTTCTAGTACTTAAGTGGCTAATTGACAGCTTTGTGGTCAATGCTGGTTGTTAAATCAGTTTTTCAATGCTTGTTTCTGTATAATTTCGTCCTGTATGAGTCCTCGAGAGCTTGAATTTAAGGGAGATCCCTGACTCCAAGTATCGGGTATAAATTATGAAAAGAATATGCATTGGACAAAACAACAATCAATGTAATTTGGAAAAAATAAAAGCAAATTATTGAATTTCTTCAAACTATAAAGCTATAACCTAGAAACAACACCTGAATTTTAATGTTGCCATACTACACATTTAAATGGTATTAAAACATAAGATTGCAAAATACAACAAGAATGATTCTTGACGTCAATTGTTGGAAAATATATATTCACAGTGGAAGCATATCAAGGTCTTTACTGCTTACATGAATAATAGATAACCAATGTCGTTTATGCTAAAACAAATATCATGCGACAACACATAAACATACTAAAAGTTATTTCGATAAATAACTCTTGAAGGGTGAGGGGATACCTTCAAGCGAATATCCAAGTTAAACGGATATTCAATCGAATCAACAAGATAGCTATGGTCTTCTACAGTGATTCCAAGTCACATCCGAACTC